>NW_027329025.1:0-28619 GCF_048564905.1 Vicugna pacos | reverse complement strand
CTGAGTGTGGGCTGGCAATTTCAGGTGACAGAAGCGTCTGGGTTCTAATAGAATCCCTTTGCTTGTAATCCCTGAGTGTTTCCCTAGGACTGACTCTGAGAGAAACCTGGGGGTTGGGCTTAGAGACCAAATAGTAGCGAGTGTCCCCGATGGACTGAGGAAGTATTTAGATGAATTCTCCATAAAGGGAAACACCTGAGCACCCATTCATCTGCGTGGAGTGGGGCTTCAAATCTCCCCAGCACACAAGTTTGGTTTCCAGTATCCTGAGGGTGGGGTAGTTCCTCCAACTGACATCAGCGTCTTGGTTTGAATAGAATCCCTTTGCTTGTATTCCCTGATGGTTTGCCTAGCTCAGTGTTTGGTTGAATGTGGGATTTGGGATCTAAAACTAAGTATTAGCGTGTGCCTCTCCATGGGTAGTGAAGATGTTTAAACTACAACCCACAACTTGTGAATTACTGTGACCCATGAAAAATGCGTGTGCTATGTTTCCCCACGTCCAGCACACACAGGAAGAAGTATTCTGGGGTTCTGAGTGTGGGGAGGTTCCTCCAACAGACAGCAGCACCTGGGTTGTAATAGAATCCCTTAGCGTGACTTCCCTAAGTGTTTTCCTAGGCCTAGCAGTAAGCGATGGTGGGGGATGGGCTCTAAAGCCAAGTGTTAGCGAGTGCATCTCTGTGGGTAGTGGAGGGTTTTAAACTACTTCCCCAACCTTGGAACACCTGTGCCCCATAAAGATGCGTGGAATCTGTTTCCCCACCTCCAGCACACACGGAGACGTGCTCAGGTATCCTGAATGTGGGGAGGCTCCTCCAAATGACAGCAGCGCCTGGGTTCTAAAAGAATCCCTTAGCTTGTCTTCCCTGATGGCATGCCTAGGCTGGAGAGTGGGGGAAAGTGGGGGTTGGGCTCTAAACCAAGTATTAGCGAGAGCCTATCCATGGAATGTGGGTTTTTAACCTCAACCCACAACCATGGAATAAATGTGCCCCCTGAAAGATGCTTTGACTGTTTCCCTACATCCAGCACACACACGAAGATGTGTTCTGGTATTCTGAGTGTGGGGAAGTTACTCAAACTGACAGCAGCACCTGGATTCTATTAGTATCCCTTAGCTTCTGTTCCCTGAGTGTTCTTTTAGGCCAGGCCAGGAGGGAATGCTTGGGGTTGCGCTTGGAGGCCACGTAGGAGTGAGTGCCCCCTGATCCATTGAGGAAGTACTTAGAGGACTTCTCCCTAAACGGAACAACTTTTCCTCCATTCATCTGGGTGCAGTGGGGCTGCACATCTCTCCCACACATAAGAATGTGTTCTGGAATTCTGAGTGCAAGAAGTTCCTCCAACTGACAGCAGCGCCTGGGTTCTAATTGAATCCCTTTGCTTGCCTTCCCTGATGGAAAGCCTAGGCGGGAGTGCGGGGGACAGTGTGGTTTGGGCTCCAAAACCAAGTATTTGCGATGACCTCTCTATGGTTTGTGGAGGTGTTTAAACTACATCCCTAACCTGGGAACACCTGTGCCCCCATAAACATCCGTGGAGTCTGTTTCCACACCTCCAGCACACACACGAACACTTGCACAGTTATCCTGAGAGTGGGCAGCCTCCTCCAACTGAGAGCAGGGCCTTGGTTCTTATAAAATCGCTTAACTTGTCTACCCTGTTTGGTTGCCTGATACGGAGTGCTGGGGAAAGGGTGGGTTGGGCTCTAAATCCAAGTATTAGCGAGTGCTTCTCCATGGGATTTGGAGGTTATTAACCAAAAGCCCACAACATGGGAATACCTGTGCTCCTTGAAAAAAGCGTGGACTCTGTATCCCCACCACCAGAACACACATGAAGAAGTTTTCTGCTATCCTGAGTGTGGGCTGGCAATTTCAGGTGACAGAAGCGGCTGGGTTCTAATAGAATCCCTTAGCTTGTAATCCCTGAGTGTTTCCCTAGGACTGACTCTGAGAGAAACCTGGGGGTTGGGCTTTGAGGCCAAATAGTAGCGAGTGTCCCCGATGGACTGAGGAAGCATTTAGATGAATTCTCCATAAAGGGAAACACCTGAGCACCCATTCATCTGCGTGGAGTGGGGCTTCAAATCTCCCCACCACACAAGGTTGGGTTCCAGTATCCTGAGGGTGGGGTAGTTCCTCCAACTGACATCAGCGTCTTGGTTTGAATAGAATCCCTTTGCTTGTCTTCCCTGATGGTTTGCCTAGGCCAGTGTGTGGTTGAAAGTGGGTTTGGGATCTAAAACTAAGTATTAGCGTGTGCTTCTCCATGGGTAGTGGAGATGTTTAAACTACAACCCACAACTTGGGAATTACTGTGACCCCTGAAAAATGCGTGTGCTATGTTTCCCCACGTCCAGCACACACAGGAAGAAGTGTTCTGGGGTTCTGAGTGTGGGGAGGTTCCACCAACAGACAGCAGCACCTGGGTTGTAATAGAATCCCTTAGCTTGACTTCCCTAAGTGTTTTCCTAGGCCTAGCAGTAAGCGTTGGTGGTGGATGGGCTCTAAAGCCAAGTATTAGCGAGTGCAACTCTGTGGGTAGTGGAGGGTTTTAAACTACTTCCCCAACCTTGGAACACCTGTGCCCCATAAAGATGCGTGGAATCTGTTTCCCCACCTCCAGCACACACACGGAGACGTGCTCAGGTATCCTGATTGTGGGGAGGCTCCTCCAAATGACAGCAGCGCCTGGGTTCTAAAAGAATCCCTTAGCTTGTCTTCCCTGATGGCATGCCTAGGCTGGAGAGTGGGGGAAAGTGGGGGTTGGGCTCTAAACCAAGTATAAGCGAGAGCCTATCCATGGGATGTGGGTTTTTAACCTACAACCCACAACCATGGAATAAATGTGCCCCCTGAAAGATGCTTTGACTGTTTCCCTACATCCAGCACACACACGAAGAAGTGTTCTGGTATTCTGAGTGTGGGGAAGTTCCTCAAACTGACAGCAGCACCTGGATTCTATTAGTATCCCTTAGCTTCTGTTCCCTGAGTGTTCTTTAAGCCAGGCCATGAGGGAAAGCTGGGGGTTGGTCTTGGAGGCCACGTAGCAGTGAGTGCCCCGTGATCCATTGAGTAAGTACTTAGAGGACTTCTCCCTAAAGGGAACACCTTTTCCTGCATTCATCTGGCTGCAGTGAGGCTGCACATCTCTCCCACACCTAAGAATGTGTTCTGGAATTCTGAGTGCAGGGAAGTTCCTCCAACTGACAGCAGCGCCTGGGTTCTAATTGAATCCCTTTGCTTGTCTTCCCTGATGGAAAGCCTAGGCGGGAGTGCGGGGGAAAGTGTGGTTTGGGCTCCAAAACCAAGTATTTGCGATGACCTCTCTATGGTTTGTGGAGGTGTTTAAACTACATCCCTATCCTGGGAACACCTGTGCCCCCATAAAGATCCGTGGAGTCTGTTTCCACACCTCCAGCACACACACGAACACTTGCACAGTTATCCTGAGAGTGGGCAGCCTCCTCCAACTGAGAGCAGGGCCTTGGTTCTTATAAAATCGCTTAACTTGTCTACCCTGTTTGGTTGCCTGCTACGGAGTGCTGGGGAAAGGGTGGGTTGGGCTCTAAATCCAAGTATTAGCGAGTGCTTCTCCATGGGATTTGGAGGTTATTAACCAAAAGCCCACATCATGGGAATACCTGTGCTTCTTGAAAAAAGCGTGGACTCTGTATCCCCACCACCAGAACACACATGAAGAAGTTTTCTGCTATCCTGAGTGTGGGCTGGCAATTTCAGGTGACAGAAGCGGCTGGGTTCTAATAGAATCCCTTAGCTTGTAATCCCTGAGTGTTTCCCTAGGACTGACTCTGAGAGAAACCTGGGGGTTGGGCTTTGAGGCCAAATAGTAGCGAGTGTCCCCGATGGACTGAGGAAGTATTTAGATGAATTCTCCATAAAGGGAAACACCTGAGCACCCATTCATCTGCGTGGAGTGGGGCTTCAAATCTCCCCACCACACAAGGTTGTGTTCCAGTATCCTGAGGGTGGGGTAGTTCCTCCAACTGACATCAGCGTCTTGGTTTGAATAGAATCCCTTTGCTTGTCTTCCCTGATGGTTTGCCTAGGCCAGTGTGTGGTTGAAAGTGGGATTTGGGATCTAAAACTAAGTATTAGCGTGTGCCTCTCCATGGGTAGTGGAGATGTTTAAACTACAACCCACAACTTGGGAATTACTGTGACCCCTGAAAAATGCATGTGCTATGTTTCCCCACGTCCAGCACACACAGGAAGAAGTTTTCTGGGGTTCTGAGAGTGGGGAGGTTCCTCCAACAGACAGCAGCACCTGGGTTGTAATAGAATCCCTTAGCTTGACTTCCCTAAGTGTTTTCCTAGGCCTAGCAGTAAGCGATGGTGGGGGATGGGCTCTAAAGCCAAGTATTAGCGAGTGCATCTCTGTGGGTATTGGAGTGTTTTAAACTACTTCCCCAACCTTGGAACACCTGTGCCCCATAAAGATGCGTGCAATCTGTTTCCCCACCTCCAGCACACACACGGAGACGTGCTCAGGTATCCTGATTGTGGGAAGGCTCCTCCAAATGACAGCAGCGCCTGGGTTCTAAAAGAATCCCTTAGTTGTCGTCCCTGATGGCATGCCTAGGCTGGGGAGTGGGGGAAAGTGGGGGTTGGGCTCTAAACCAAGTATAAGCGAGAGCCTATCCATGGGATGTGGGTTTTTAACCTACAACCCACAACCATGGAATAAATGTGCCCCCTGAAAGATGCTTTGACTGTTTCCCTACATCCAGCACACACACGAAGAAGTGTTCTGGTATTCTGAGTGTGGGGAAGTTCCTCAAACTGACAGCAGCACCTGGATTCTATTAGTATCCCTTAGCTTCTGTTCCCTGAGTGTTCTTTAAGCCAGGCCATGAGGGAAAGCTGGGGGTTGGTCTTGGAGGCCACGTAGAAGTGAGTGCCCCGTGATCCATTGAGGAAGTACTTAGAGGTCTTCTCCCTAAAGGGAACACCTTTTCCTGCATTCATCTGGGTGCAGTGGGGCTGCACAACTCTCCCACACCTAAGAATGTGTTCTGGAATTCTGAGTGCAGGGAAGTTCCTCCAACTGACAGCAGCGCCTGGGTTCTAATTGAATCCCTTTGCTTGTCTTCCCTGATGGAAAGCCTAGGCGGGAGTGCGGGGGAAAGTGTGGTTTGGGCTCCAAAACCAAGTATTTGCGATGACCTCTCTATGGTTTGTGGAGGTGTTTAAACTACATCCCTAACCTGGGAACACCTGTGCCCCCATAAAGATCCGTGGAGTCTGTTTCCACACCTCCAGCACACACACGAACACTTGCACAGTTATCCTGAGAGTGGGCAGCCTCCTCCAACTGAGAGCAGGGCCTTGGTTCTTATAAAATCGCTTAACTTGTCTACCCTGTTTGGTTGCCTGATACGGAGTGCTGGGGAAAGGGTGGGTTGGGCTCTAAATCCAAGTATTAGCGAGTGCTTCTCCATGGGATTTGGAGGTTATTAACCAAAAGCCCACATCATGGGAATACCTGTGCTTCTTGAAAAAAGCGTGGACTCTGTATCCCCACCACCAGAACACACATGAAGAAGTTTTCTGCTATCCTGAGTGTGGGCTGGCAATTTCAGGTGACAGAAGCGGCTGGGTTCTAATAGAATCCCTTAGCTTGTAATCCCTGAGTGTTTCCCTAGGACTGACTCTGAGAGAAACCTGGGGGTTGGGCATTGAGGCCAAATAGTAGCGAGTGTCCCCGATGGACTGAGGAAGTATTTAGATGAATTCTCCATAAAGGGAAACACCTGAGCACCCATTCATCTGCGTGGAGTGGGGCTTCAAATCTCCCCACCACACAAGCTTGGGTTCCAGTATCCTGAGGGTGGGGTAGTTCCTCTAACTGTCATCAGCGTCTTGGTTTGAATAGAATCCCTTTGCTTGTCTTCCCTGATGGTTTGCCTAGGCCAGTGTGTGGTTGAAAGTGGGATTTGGGATCTAAAACTAAGTATTAGCGTGTGCCTCTCCATGGGTAGTGGAGATGTTTAAACTACAACCCACAACTTGGGAATTACTGTGACCCCTGAAAAATGCATGTGCTATGTTTCCCCACGTCCAGCACACACAGGAAGAAGTTTTCTGGGGTTCTGAGAGTGGGGAGGTTCCTCCAACAGACAGCAGCACCTGGGTTGTAATAGAATCCCTTAGCTTGACTTCCCTAAGTGTTTTCCTAGGCCTAGCAGTAAGCGATGGTGGGGGATGGGCTCTAAAGCCAAGTATTAGCGAGTGCATCTCTGTGGGTTGTGGAGGGTTTTAAACTACTTCCCCAAACTTGGAACACCTGTGCCCCATAACGATGCGTGGAATCTGTTTCCCCACCTCCAGCACACACACGGAGACGTGCTCAGGTATCCTGATTGTGGGGAGGCTCCTCCAAATGACAGCAGCGCCTGGGTTCTAAAAGAATCCCTTAGCTTGTCTTCCCTGATGGCATGCCTAGGCTGGAGAGTGGGGGAAAGTGGGGGTTGGGCTCTAAACCAAGTATAAGCGAGAGCCAATCCATGGGATGTGGGTGTTTAACCTACAACCCACAACCATGGAATAAATGTGCCCCCTGAAAGATGCTTTGACTGTTTCCCTACATCCAGCACACACACGAAGATGTGTTCTTGTATTCTGAGTGTGGGGAAGTTCCTCAAACTGACAGCAGCACCTGGATTCTATTAGTATCCCTTAGCTTCTGTTCCCTGAGTGTTCTTTTAGGCCAGGCCATGAGGGAAAGCTGGGGGTTGGGCTTGGAGGCCACGTAGCAGTGAGTGCCCCCTGATCCATTGAGGAAGTACTTTGAGGACTTCTCCCTAAAGGGAACACCTTTTCCTGCATTCATCTGGGTGCAGTGGGGCTGCACATCTCTCCCACACCTAAGAATGTGTTCTGGAATTCTGAGTGCAGGGAAGTTCCTCCAACTGACAGCAGCGCCTGGGTTCTAATTGAATCCCTTTGCTTGTCTTCCCTGATGGAAAGCCTAGGCGGGAGTGCGGGGGAAAGTGTGGTTTGGGCTCCAAAACCAAGTATTGGCGATGACCTCTCTATGGTTTGTGGAGGTGTTTAAACTACATCCCTAACCTGGGAACACCTGTGCCCCCATAAAGATCCGTGGAGTCTGTTTCCACGCCTCCAGCACACACACGAACACTTGCACAGTTATCCTGAGAGTGGGCAGCCTCCTCCAACTGAGAGCAGGGCCTTGGTTCTTATAAAATCGCTTAACTTGTCTACCCTGTTTGGTTGCCTGATACGGAGTGCTGGGGAAAGGGTGGGTTGTGGTCTAAATCCAAGTATTAGCGAGTGTTTCTCCATGGGATTTGGAGGTTATTAACCAAAAGCCCACAACATGGGAATACCTGTGCTCCTTGAAAAAAGCGTGGACTCTGTATCCCCACCACCAGAACACACATGAAGAAGTTTTCTGCTATCCTGAGTGTGGGCTGGCAATTTCAGGTGACAGAAGCGGCTGGGTTCTAATAGAATCCCTTAGCTTGTAATCCCTGAGTGTTTCCCTAGGACTGACTCTGAGAGAAACCTGGGGGTTGGGCTTTGAGGCCAAATAGTAGCGAGTGTCCCCGATGGACTGAGGAAGTATTTAGATGAATTCTCCATAAAGGGAAACACCTGAGCACCCATTCATCTGCGTGGAGTGGGGCTTCAAATCTCCCCACCACACAAGGTTGGGTTCCAGTATCCTGAGGGTGGGGTAGTTCCTCCAACTGACATCAGCGTCTTGGTTTGAAGAGAATCCCTTTGCTTGTCTTCCCTGATGGTTTGCCTAAGCCAGTGTGTGGTTGAAAGTGGGATTTGGGATCTAAAGCTAAGTATTAGGGTGTGCATCTCCATGGGTAGTGGAGATGTTTAAACTACAACCCACAACTTTGGAATTACTGTGACCCCTGAAAAATGCGTGTGCTATGTTTCCCCACGTACAGCACACACAGGAAGAAGTGTTCTGGTGTTGTGAGTGTGGGGAGGTTCCTCCAACAGACAGCAGCACCTGGGTTGTAATAGAATCCCTTAGCTTGACTTCCCTAAGTGTTTTCCTAGGCCTAGCAGTAAGCGATGGTGGGGGATGGGCTCTAAAGCCAAGTGTTAGCGAGTGCATCTCTGTGGGTAGTGGAGGGTTTTAAACTACTTCCCCAACCTTGGAACACCTGTGCCCCATAAAGATGCGTGGAATCTGTTTCCCCACCTCCAGCACACACACGGAGACGTGCTCAGGTATCCTGATTGTGGGGAGGCTCCTCCAAATGACAGCAGCGCCTGGGTTCTAAAAGAATCCCTTAGCTTGTCTTCCCTGATTGCATGCCTAGGCTGGAGAGTGGGGGAAAGTGGGGGTTGGGCTCTAAACCAAGTATAAGCGAGAGCCTATCCATGGGATGTGGGTTTTTAACCTACAACCCACAACCATGGAATAAATGTGCCCCCTGAAAGATGCTTTGACTCTTTCCCTACATCCAGCACACACACGAAGAAGTGTTCTGGGATTCTGAGTGTGGGGAAGTTCCTCAAACTGACAGCAGCACCTGGATTCTATTAGTATCCCTTAGCTTCTGTTCCCTGAGTGTTCGTTTAGGCCAGGCCATGAGGGAAAGCTGGTGGTTGGGCTTGGAGGCCACGTAGCAGTGAGTGCCCCCTGATCAATTGAGGAAGTACTTAGAGGACTTCTCCCTAAAAGGAACACCTTTTCTTGCATTCATCTGGGTGCAGTGGGGCTGCACATCTCTCCCACACCTAAGAATGTGTTCTGGAATTCTGAGTGCAGGGAAGTTCCTCCAACTGACAGCAGCGCCTGGGTTCTAATTGAATCCCTTTGCTTGTCTTCCCTGATGGAAAGCCTAGGCGGGAGTGCGGGGGAAAGTGTGGTTTGGGCTCCAAAACCAAGTATTGGCGATGACCTCTCTATGGTTTGTGGAGGTGTTTAAACTACATCCCTAACCTGGGAACACCTGTGCCCCCATAAAGATCCGTGGAGTCTGTTTCCACACCTCCAGCACACACACGAACACTTGCACAGTTATCCTGAGAGTGGGCAGCCTCCTCCAACTGAGAGCAGGGCCTTGGTTCTTATAAAATCGCTTAACTTGTCTACCCTGTTTGGTTGCCTGATACGGAGTGCTGGGGAAAGGGTGGGTTGGGCTCTAAATCCAAGTATTAGCGAGTGCTTCTCCATGGGATTTGGAGGTTATTGACCAAAAGCCCACAACATGGGAATACCTGTGCTCCTTGAAAAAAGCGTGGACTCTGTATCTCCACCACCAGAACACACATGAAGAAGTTTTCTGCTATCCTGAGTGTGGGCTGGCAATTTCAGGTGACAGAAGCGGCTGGGTTCTAATAGAATCCCTTAGCTTGTAATCCCTGAGTGTTTCCCTAGGACTGACTCTGAGAGAAACCTGGGGGTTGGGCTTTGAGGACAAATAGTAGCGAGTGTCCCCGATGGACTGAGGAAGTATTTAGATGAATTCTCCATAAAGGGAAACACCTGAGCACCCATTCATCTGCGTGGAGTGGGGCTTCAAATCTCCCCACCACACAAGGTTGGGTTCCAGTATCCTGAGGGTGGGGTAGTTCCTCCAACTGACATCAGCGTCTTGGTTTGAATAGAATCCCTTTGCTTGTCTTCCCTGATGGTTTGCCTAGGCCAGTGTGTGGTTGAAAGTGGGATTTGGGATCTAAAACTAAGTATTAGCGTGTGCCTCTCCATGGGTAGTGGAGATGTTTAAACTACAACCCACAACTTGGGAATTACTGGGACCCCTGAAAAATGCGTGTGCTATGTTTCCCCACGTCCAGCACACACAGGAAGAAGTGTTCTGGGGTTCTGAGTGTGGGGAGGTTCCTCCAACAGACAGCAGCACCTGGGTTGTAATAGAATCCCTTAGCTTGACTTCCCTAAGTGCTTTCATAGGCCTAGCACTAAGCGATGGTGGGGGATGGGCTCTAAAGCCAAGTATTAGCGAGTGCATCTCTGTGGGTAGTGGAGGGTTTTAAACTACTTCCACAACCTTGGAAAACCTGTGCCCCATAAAGATGCGTGGAATCTGTTTCCCCACCTCCAGCACACACACGGAGACGTGCTCAGGTATCCTGATTGTGGGGAGGCTCCTCCAAATGACAGCAGCGCCTGGGTTCTAAAAGAATCCCTTAACTTGACTTCCCTGATGGCATGCCTAAGCTGGAGAGTGGGGGAAAGTGGGGGTTGGGCTCTAAACCAAGTATAAGCGAGAGCCTATCCATGGGATGTGGGTTTTTAACCTACAACCCACAACCATGGTATAAATGTGCCCCCTGGAAGATGCTTTGACTGTTTCCCTACATCCAGCACACACACGAAGATGTGTTCTTGTATTCTGAGTGTCGGGAAGTTCCTCAAACTGACAGCAGCACCTGGATTCTATTAGTATCCCTTAGCTTCTGTTCCCTGAGTGTTCTTTTAGGCCAGGCCATGAGGGAAAGCTGGGGGTTGGGCTTGGAGGCCACGTAGCAGTGAGTGCCCCCTGATCCATTGAGGAAGTACTTAGAGGATTTCTCCCTAAATGGAACACCTTTTCCTGCATTCATCTGGGTGCAGTGGGGCTGCACAACTCTCCCACACCTAAGAATGTGTTCTGGAATTCTGAGTGCAGGGAAGTTCCTCCAACTGACAGCAGCGCCTGGGTTCTAATTGAATCCCTTTGCTTGTCTTCCCTGATGGAAAGCCTAGGCGGGAGTGCGGGGGAAAGTGTGGTTTGGGCTCCAAAACCAAGTATTTGCGATGACCTCTCTATGGATTGTGGAGGTGTTTAAACTACATCCCTAACCTGGGAACACCTGTGCCCCCATAAAGATCCGTGGAGTCTGTTTCCACACCTCCAGCACACACACGAACACTTGCACAGTTATCCTGAGAGTGGGCAGCCTCCTCCAACTGAGAGCAGGGCCTTGGTTCTTATAAAATCGCTTAACTTGTCTACCCTGTTTGGTTGCCTGATACGGAGTGCTGGGGAAAGGGTGGGTTGGGCTCTAAATCCAAGTATTAGCGAGTGCTTCTCCATGGGATTTGGAGGTTATTAACCAAAAGCCCACAACATGGGAATACCTGTGCTCCTTGAAAAAAGCGTGGACTCTGTATCCCCACCACCAGAACACACATGAAGAAGTTTTCTGCTATCCTGAGTGTGGGCTGGCAATTTCAGGTGACAGAAGCGGCTGGGTTCTAATAGAATCCCTTAGCTTGTAATCCCTGAGTGTTTCCCTAGGACTGACTCTGAGAGAAACCTGGGGGTTGGGCTTTGAGGCCAAATAGTAGCGAGTGTCCCCGATGGACTGAGGAAGTATTTAGATGAATTCTCCATAAAGGGAAACACCTGAGCACCCATTCATCTGCGTGGAGTGGGGCTTCAAATCTCCCCACCACACAAGGTTGGGTTCCAGTATCCTGAGGGTGGGGTAGTTCCTCCAACTGACATCAGCGTCTTGGTTTGAAGAGAATCCCTTTGCTTGTCTTCCCTGATGGTTTGCCTAGGCCAGTGTGTGGTTGAAAGTGGGATTTGGGATCTAAAACTAAGTATTAGCGTGTGCCTCTCCATGGGTAGTGGAGATGTTTAAACTACAACCCACAACTTGGGAATTACTGTGACCCCTGAAAAATGCGTGTGCTATGTTTCCCCACGTCCAGCACACACAGGAAGAAGTGTTCTGGGGTTCTGAGAGTGGGGAGGTTCCTCCAACAGACAGCAGCACCTGGGTTGTAATAGAATCCCTTAGCTTGACTTCCCTAAGTGATTTCCTAGGCCTAGCAGTAACCGATGGTGTGGGATGGGCTCTAAAGCCAAGTATTAGCGAGTGCATCTCTGTGGGTAGTGGAGGGTTTTAAACTACTTCGCCAACCTTGGAACACCTGTGCCCCATAAAGATGCGTGGAATCTGTTTCCCCACCTCCAGCACACACACGGAGACGTGCTCAGGTATCCTGATTGTGGGGAGGCTCCTCCAAATGACAGCAGCGCCTGGGTTCTAAAAGAATCCCTTAACTTGTCTTCCCTGATGGCATGCCTAGGCTGGAGAGTGGGGGAAAGTGGGGGTTGGGCTCTAAACCAAGTATAAGCGAGAGCCTATCCATGGGATGTGGGTTTTTAAACTACAACCCACAACCATGGTATAAATGTGCCCCCTGAAAGATGCTTTGACTGTTTCCCTACATCCAGCACACACACGAAGATTTGTTCTTGTATTCTGAGTGTCGGGAAGTTCCTCAAACTGACAGCAGCACCTGGATTCTATTAGTATCCCTTAGCTTCTGTTCCCTGAGTGTTCTTTTAGGCCAGGCCATGAGGGAAAGCTGGGGGTTGGGCTTGGAGGCCACGTAGCAGTGAGTGCCCCCTGATCCATTAAGGAAGTACTTAGAGGACTTCTCCCTAAAGGGAACACCTTTTCCTGCATTCATCTGGGTGCAGTGGGGCTGCACATCTCTCCCACACCTAAGAATGTGTTCTGGAATTCTGAGTGCATGGAAGTTCCTCCAACTGACAGCAGCGCCTGGGTTTTAATTGAATCCCTTTTCTTGTCTTCCCTGATGGAAAGCCTAGGCGGGAGTGCGGGGGAATGTGTGGTTTGGGCTCCAAAACCAAGTATTGGCGATTACCTCTCTATGGTTTGTGGAGGTGTTTAAACTACATCCCTAACTTGGGAACACCTGTGCCCCCATAAAGATTCGTGGAGTCTGTTTCCACACCTCCAGCACACACACGAACACTTGCACAGTTATCCTGAGAGTGTGCAGCCTCCTCCAACTGAGAGCAGGGCCTTGGTTCTTATAAAATCGCTTAACTTGTCTACCCTGTTTGGTTGCCTGATACGGAGAGCTGGGGAAAGGGTGGGTTGGGCTCTAAATCCAAGTATTAGCGAGTGCTTCTCCATGGGATTTGGAGGTTATTAACCAAAAGCCCACAAGATGGGAATACCTGTGCTCCTTGAAAAAAGCGTGGACTCTGTATCCCCACCACCAGAACACACATGAAGAAGTTTTCTGCTATCCTGAGTGTGGGCTGGCAATTTCAGGTGACAGAAGCGGCTGGGTTCTAATAGAATCCCTTAGCTTGTAATCCCTGAGTGTTTCCCTAGGACTGACTCTGAGAGAAACCTGGGGGTTGGGCTTTGAGGCCAAATAGTAGCGAGTGTCCCCGATGGACTGAGGAAGTATTTAGATGAATTCTCCATAAAGGGAAACACCTGAGCACCCATTCATCTGCGTGGAGTGGGGCTTCAAATCTCCCCACCACACAAGGTTGGGTTCCAGTATCCTGAGGGTGGGGTAGTTCCTCCAACTGACATCAGCGTCTTGGTTTGAATAGAATCCCTTTGCTTGTCTTCCCTGATGGTTTGCCTAGGCCAGTGTGTGGTTGAAAGTGGGATTTGGGATCTAAAACTAAGTATTAGCGTGTGCCTCTCCATGGGTAGTGGAGATGTTTAAACTACAACCCACAACTTGGGAATTACTGTGACCCCTGAAAAATGCGTGTGCTATGTTTCCCCACGTCCAGCACACACAGGAAGAAGTGTTCTGGGGTTCTGAGTGTGGGGAGGTTCCTGCAACAGACAGCAGCACCTGGGTTGTAATAGAATCCCTTAGCTTGACTTCCCTAAGTGTTTTCCTAGGCCTAGCAGTAAGCGATGGTGGGGGATGGGCTCTAAAGCCAAGTATTAGCGAGTGCACCTCTGTGGGTAGTGGAGGGTTTTAAACTACTTCCACAACCTTGGAAAACCTGTGCCCCATAAAGATGCGTGGAATCTGTTTCCCCACCTCCAGCACACACACGGAGACGTGCTCAGGTATCCTGATTGTGGGGAGGCTCCTCCAAATGACAGCAGCGACTGGGTTCTAAAAGAATCCCTTAACTTGTCTTCCCTGATGGCATGCCTAGGCTGGAGAGTGTGGGAAAGTGGGGGTTGGGCTCTAAACCAAGTATAAGCGAGAGCCTATCCATGGGATGTGGGTTTTTAAACTACAACCCACAACCATGGTATAAATGTGCCCCCTGAAAGATGCTTTGACTGTTTCCCTACATCCAGCACACACACGAAGATGTGTTCTTGTATTCTGAGTGTCGGGAAGTTCCTCAAACTGACAGCAGCACCTGGATTCTATTAGTATCCCTTAGCTTCTGTTCCCTGAGTGTTCTTTTAGGCCAGGCCATGAGGGAAAGCTGGGGGTTGGGCTTGGAGGCCACGTAGCAGTGAGTGCCCCCTGATCCATTGAGGAAGTACTTAGAAGACTTCTCCCTAAAGGGAACACCTTTTCTTGCATTCATCTGGGTGCAGTGGGGCTGCACAACTCTCCCACACCTAAGAATGTGTTCTGGAATTCTGAGTGCAGGGAAGTTCCTCCAACTGACAGCAGCGCCTGGGTTCTAATTGAATCCCTTTGCTTGTCTTCCCTGATGGAAAGCCTAGGCGGGAGTGCGGGGGAAAGTGTGGTTTGGGCTCCAAAACCAAGTATTGGCGATGACCTCTCTATGGTTTGTGGAGGTGTTTAAACTACATCCCTAACCTGGGAACACCTGTGCCCCCATAAAGATCCGTGGAGTCTGTTTCCACACCTCCAGCACACACACAAACACTTGCACAGTTATCCTGAGAGTGGGCAGCCTCCTCCAACTGAGAGCAGGGCCTTGGTTCTTATAAAATCGCTTAACTTGTCTACCCTGTTTGGTTGCCTGATACGGAGTGCTGGGGAAAGGGTGGGTTGGGCTCTAAATCCAAGTATTAGCGAGTGCTTCTCCATGGGATTTGGAGGTTATTAACCAAAAGCCCACAACATGGGAATACCTGTGCTCCTTGAAAAAAGCGTGGACTCTGTAACCCCACCACCAGAACACACATGAAGAAGTTTTCTGCTATCCTGAGTGTGGGCTGGCAATTTCAGGTGACAGAAGCGGCTGGGTTCTAATAGAATCCCTTAGCTTGTAATCCCTGAGTGTTTCCCTAGGACTGACTCTGAGAGAAACCTGGGGGTTGGGCTTTGAGGCCAAATAGTAGCGAGTGTCCCCGATGGACTGAGGAAGTATTTAGATGAATTCTCCATAAAGGGAAACACCTGAGCACCCATTCATCTGCGTGGAGTGGGGCTTCAAATCTCCCCACCACACAAGGTTGGGTTCCAGTATCCTGAGGGTGGGGTAGTTCTTCCAACTGACATCAGCGTCTTGGTTTGAATAGAATCCATTTGCTTGTCTTCCCTGATGGTTTGCCTAGGCCAGTGTGTGGTTGAAAGTGGGATTTGGGATCTAAAACTAAGTATTAGAGTGTGACTCTCCATGAGTAGTGGAGATGTTTAAACTACAACCCACAACTTGGGAATTACTGTGACCCCTGAAAAATGTGTGTGCTCTGTTTCCCCACGTCCAGCACACACAGGAAGAAGTGTTCTGGGGTTCTGAGTGTGGGGAGGTTCCTCCCACAGACAGCAGCACCTGGGTTGTAATAGAATCCCTTAGCTTGACTTCCCTAAGTGTTTTTCTAGGCCTAGCAGTAAGCGATGGTGTGGGATGGGCTCTAAAGCCAAGTATTAGCGAGTGCATCTCTGTGGGTTGTGGAGGGTTTTAAACTACTTCCCCAACCTGGGAACACCTGTGCCCCATAAAGATGCGTGGAATCTGTTTCCCCACCTCCAGCACACACACGGAGACGTGCTCAGGTATCCTGATTGTGGGGAGGCTCCTCCAAATGACAGCAGCGCCTGGGTTCTAAAAGAATCCCTTAACTTGTCTTCCCTGATGGCATGCCTAGGCTGGAGAGTGGGGGAAAGTGGGGGTTGGGCTCTAAACCAAGTATAAGCGAGAGCCTATCCATGGGATGTGGGGTTTAACCTACAACCCAAAACCATGGAATAAATGTGCCCCCTGAAAGATGCTTTGACTCTTTCCCTACATCCAGCACACACACGAAGATGTGTTCTTGTATTCTGAGTGTGGGGATGATCCTCAAACTGACAGCAGCACCTGGATTCTATTAGTATCCCTTAGCTTCTGTTCCCTGAGTGTTCTTTTAGGCCAGGCCATGAGGGAAAGCTGGGGGTTGGGCTTGGAGGCCACGTAGCAGTGAGTGCCCCCTGATCCATTGAGGAAGTACTTAGAGGACTTCTCCCTAAAGGGAACACCTTTTCCTGCATTCATCTGGGTGCAGTGGGGCTGCATATCTCTCCCACACCTAAGAATGTGTTCTGGAATTCTGAGTGCAGGGAAGTTCCTCCAACTGACAGCAGCGCCTGGGTTCTAATTGAATCCCTTTGCTTGTCTTCCCTGATGGAAAGCCTAGGCGGGAGTGCGGGGGAAAGTGTGGTTTGGGCTCCAAAACCAAGTATTTGCGATGACCTCTCTATGGTTTGTGGAGGTGTTTAAACTACATCCCTAACCTGGGAACACCTGTGCCCCCATAAAGATCCGTGGAGTCTGTTTCCACACCTCCAGCACACACACGAACACTTGCACAGTTATCCTGAGAGTGGGCAGCCTCCTCCAACTGAGAGCAGGGCCTTGGTTCTTATAAAATCGCTTAACTTGTCTACCCTGTTTGGTTGCCTGATACGGAGTGCTGGGGAAAGGGTGGATTGGGCTCTAAATCCAAGTATTAGCGAGTGCTTCTCCATGGGATTTGGAGTTTATTAACCAAAAGCCCACAACATGGGAATATCTGTGCTCCTTGAAAAAGCGTGGACTCTGTATCCCCACCACCAGAACACACATGAAGAAGTTTTCTGCTATCCTGAGTGTGGGCTGGCAATTTCAGGTGACAGAAGCGGCTGGGTTCTAATAGAATCGCTTAGCTTGTAATCCCTGAGTGTTTCCCTAGGACTGACTCTGAGAGAAACCTGGGGGTTGGGCTTTGAGGCCAAATAGTAGCGAGTGTCCCCGATGGACTGAGGAAGTATTTAGATGAATTCTCCATAAAGGGAAACACCTGAGCACCCATTCATCTGCGTGGAGTGGGGCTTCAAATCTCCCCACCACACAAGGTTGGGTTCCAGTATCCTGAGGGTGGGGTAGTTCCTCCAACTGCCATCAGCGTCTTGGGTTGAATAGAATCCCTTTGCTTGTCTTCCCTGATGGTTTGACTAGGCCAGTGTGTGGTTGAAAGTGGGATTTAGGATCTAAAACTAAGTATTAGCGTGTGCCTCTCCATGGGTAATGGAGATGTTTAAACTACAACCCACAACTTGGGAATTACTGTGACCCCTGAAAAATGCGTGTGTTTTGTTTCCCCACGTCCAGCACACACAGGAAGAAGTGTTCTGGGGTTGTGAGTGTGGGGAGGTTCCTCCAACAGACAGCAGCACCTGGGTTGTAATAGAATCCCTTAGCTTGACTTCCCTAAGTGTTTTCCTAGGCCTAGCAGTAAGCGATGGTGGGGGATGGGCTCTAAAGCCAAGTATTAGCGAGTGCATCTCTGTGGGTAGTGGAGGGTTTTAAACTACTTCCCCAACCTTGGGACACCTGTGCCCCTTAAAGATGCGTGGAATCTGTTTCCCCACCTCCAGCACACACACGGAGACGTGCTCAGGTATCCTGATTGTGGGGAGGCTCCTCCAAATGACAGCAGCGCCTGGGTTCTAAAAGAATCCCTTAGCTTGTCTTCCCTGACGGCATGCCTAGGCTGGAGAGTGGGGGAAAGTGGGGGTTGGGCTCTAAACCAAGTATAAGCGAGAGCCTATAAATGGGATGTGGGTTTTTAACCTACAACCCACAACCATGGAATAAATGTGCCCCCTGAAAGATGCTTTGACTGTTTTCCTACATCCAGCACACACACGAAAATGTGTTCTTGTATTCTGAGTGTGGGGAAGTTCCTCAAACTGACAGCAGCACCTGGATTCTATTAGTATCCCTTAGCTTCTGTTCCCTGAGTGTTCTTTTAGGCCAGGCCATGAGGGAAAGCTGGGGGTTGGGCTTGGAGGCCACGTAGCAGTGAGTGCCCCCTGATCCATTGAGGAAGGACTTAGAGGACTTCTCCCTAAACGGAACACCTTTTCCTGCATTCATCTGGGTGCTGTGGGGCTGCACATCTCTCCCACACCTAAGAATGTGTTCTGGAATTCTGAGTGCAGGGAAGTTCCTCCAACTGACAGCAGCCCCTGGGTTCTAATTGAATCCCTTTGCTTGTCTTCCCTGATGGAAAGCCTAGGCGGTAGTGCGGGGGAAAGTGTGGTTTGGGCTCGAAAACCCAGTATTGGCGATGACCTCTCTATGGTTTGTGGAGGTGTTTAAACTACATCCCTAACCTGGGAACAACTGTGCCCCCATAAAGATCCGTGGAGTCTGTTTCCACACCTCCAGCACACACACGAACACTTGCACAGTTATCCTGAGAGTGGGCAGCCTCCTCCAACTGAGAGCAGGGCCTTGGTTCTTATAAAATCGCTTAACTTGTCTACCCTGTTTGGTTGCCTGATACGGAGTGCTGGGGAAAGGGTGGGTTTGGCTCTAAATCCAAGAATTAGCGAGTGCTTCTCCATGGGATTTGGAGGTTATTAACCAAAAGCCCACAACATGGGAATACCTGTGCTCCTTGAAAAAAGCGTGGACTCTGTATCCCCACCACCAGAACACACATGAAGAAGTTTTCTGCTATCCTGAGTGTGGGCTGGCAATTTCAGGTGACAGAAGCGGCTGGGTTCTAATAGAATCCCTTAGCTTGTAATCCCTGAGTGTTTCCCTAGGACTGACTCTGAGAGAAACCTGGGGGTTGGGCTTTGAGGCCAAATAGTAGCGAGTGTCCCCGATGGACTGAGGAAGTATTTAGATGAATTCTCCATAAAGGGAAACACCTGAGCACCCATTCATCTGCGTGGAGTGGGGCTTCAAATCTCCCCACCACACAAGGTTGGGTTCCAGTATCCTGAGGGTGGGGTAGTTCCTCCAACTGACATCAGCGTCTTGGTTTGAATAGAATCCCTTTGCTTGTCTTCCCTGATGGTTTGCCTAGGCCAGTGTGTGGTTGAAAGTGGGATTTGGGATCTAAAACTAAGTATTAGCGTGTGCCTCTCCATGGGTAGTGGAGATGTTTAAACTACAACCCACAACTTGGGAATTACTGTGACCCCTGAAAAATGCGTGTGCTATGTTTCCCCACGTCCAGCACACACAGGAAGAAGTGTTCTGGGGTTCTGAGTGTGGGGAGGTTCCTCCAACAGACAGCAGCACCTGGGTTGTAATAGAATCCCTTAGCTTGACTTCCCTAAGTGTTTTCCTAGGCCTAGCAGTAAGCGATGGTGGGGGATGGGCTCTAAAGCCAAGTATTAGCGAGTGCATCTCTGTGGTTAGTGGAGGGTTTTAAACTACTTCCCCAACCTTGGAACACCTGTGCCCCATAAAGATGCGTGGAATCTGTTTCCCCACCTCCAGCACACACACGGAGACGTGCTCAGGTATCCTGATTGTGGAGAGGCTCCTCCAAATGACAGCAGCGCCTGGGTTCTAAAAGAATCCCTTAGCTTGTCTTCCCTGATGGCATGCCTAGGCTGGAGAGTGGGGGAAAGTGGGGGTTGGGCTCTAAACCAAGTATAAGCGAGAGCCTATCCATGGGATGTGGGTTTTTAACCTACAACCCACAACCATGGAATAAATGTGCCCCCTGAAAGATGCTTTGACTGTTTCCCTACATCCAGCACACACACGAGGATGTGTTCTTGTATTCTGACTGTGGGGAAGTTCCTCAAACTGACAGCAGCACCTGGATTCTATTAGTATCCCTTAGCTTCTGTTCCCTGAGTGTTCTTTTAGGCCAGGCCATGAGGGAAAGCTGGGTGTTGGGCTTGGAGGCCACGTAGCAGTGAGTGCCCCCTGATCCATTGAGGAAGTACTTAGAGGACTTCTCCCTAAAGGGAACACCTTTTCCTGCATTCATCTGGGTGCAGTGGGGCTGCACAACTCTCCCACACCTAAGAATGTGTTCTGGAATTCTGAGTGCAGGGAAGTTCCTCCAACTGACAGCAGCGCCTGGGTTCTAATTGAATCCCTTTGCTTGTCTTCCCTGATGGAAAGCCTAGGCGGGAGTGCGGGGGAAAGTGTGGTTTGGGCTCCAAAACCAAGTATTTGCGATGACCTCTCTATGGTTTGTGGAGGTGTTTAAACTACATCCCTAACCTGGGAACACCTGTGCCCCCATAAAGATCCGTGGAGTCTGTTTCCACACCTCCAGCACACACACGAACACTTGCACAGTTATCCTGAGAGTGGGCAGCCTCCTCCAACTGAGAGCAGGGCCTTGGTTCTTATAAAATCGCTTAACTTGTCTACCCTGTTTGGTTGCCTGATACGGAGTGCTGGGGAAAGGGTGGGTTGGGCTCTAAATCCAAGTGTTAGCGAGTGCTTCTCCATGGGATTTGGAGGTTATTAACCAAAAGCCCACAACATGGGAATACCTGTGCTCCTTGAAAAAAGCATGGACTCTGTATCCCCACCACCAGAACACACATGAAGAAGTTTTCTGCTATCCTGAGTGTGGGCTGGCAATTTCAGGTGACAGAAGCGGCTGGGTTCTAATAGAATCCCTTAGCTTGTAATCCCTGAGTGTTTCCCTAGGACTGACTCTGAGAGAAACCTGGGGGTTGGGCTTTGAGGCCAAATAGTAGCGAGTGTCCCCGATGGACTGAGGAAGTATTTAGATGAATTCTCCATAAAGGGAAACACCTGAGCACCCATTCATCTGCGTGGAGTGGGGCTTCAAATCTCTCCACCACACAAGGTTGGGTTCCAGTATCCTGAGGGTGGGGTAGTTCCTCCAACTGACATCAGCGTCTTGGTTTGAATAGAATCCCTTTGCTTGTCTTCCCTGATGGTTTGCCTAGGCCAGTTTGTTGTTGAAAGTGGGATTTGGGATCTAAAACTACGTATTAGCGTGTGCCTCTCCATGGGTAGTGGAGATGTTTAAACTACAACCCACAACTTGGGAATTACTGTGACCCCTGAAAAATGCATGTGCTATGTTTCCCCACGTCCAGCACACACAGGAAGAAGTGTTCTGGGGTTCTGAGTGTGGGGAGGTTCCTGTAACAGACAGCAGCACCTGCGTTGTAATAGAATCCCTTAGCTTGACTTCCCTAAGTGTTTTCCTAGGCCTAGCAGTAAGCGATGGTGGGGGATGGGCTCTAAAGCCAAGTATTAGCGAGTGCATCTCTGTGGGTAGTGGAGGGTTTTAAACTACTTCCCCAACCTTGGAACACCTGTGCCCCATAAAGATGCGTGGAATCTGTTTCCCCACCTCCAGCACACACACGGAGACGTGCTCAGGTATCCTGATTGTGGGGAGGCTCCTCCAAATGACAGCAGCGCCTGGGTTCTAAAAGAATCCCTTAGCTTGTCTTCCCTGATGGCATGCCTAGGCTGGAGAGTGGGGGAAAGTGGGGGTTGGGCTCTAAACCAAGTATAAGCGAGAGCCTATCCATGGGATGTGGGTTTTTAACCTACAACCCACAACCATGGAATAAATGTGCCCCCTGAAAGATCCTTTGACTGTTTCCCTACATCCAGCACACACACGAGGATGTGTTCTTGTATTCTGAGTGTGGGGAAGTTCCTCAAACTGACAGCAGCACCTGGATTCTATTAGTATCCCTTAGCTTCTGTTCCCTGAGTGTTCTTTTAGGCCAGGCCATGAGGGAATGCTGGGGGTTGGACTTGGAGGCCACGTAGCAGTGAGTGCCCCCTGATCCATTGAGGAAGTACTTAGAGGACTTCTCCCTAAAGGGAACACGTTTTCCTGCATTCATCTGGGTGCAGTGGGGCTGCACAACTCTCCCACACCTAAGAATGTGTTCTGGAATTCTGAGTGCAGGGAAGTTCCTCCAACTGACAGCAGCGCCTGGGTTCTAATTGAATCCCTTTGCTTGTCTTCCCTGATGGAAAGCCTAGGAGGGAGTGCGGGGGAAAGTGTGGTTTGGGCTCCGAAACCAAGTACTGGCAATGACCTCTCTATGGTTTGTGGAGGTGTTTAAACTACATCCCTAACCTGGGAACACCTGTGCCCCCATAAAGATCCGTGGAGTCTGTTTCCAAACCTCCAGCACACACACGAACACTTGCACAGTTATCCTGAGAGTGGGCAGCCTCCTCCAACTGAGAGCAGGGCCTTGGTTCTTATAAAATCGCTGAACTTGTCTACTCTGTTTGGTTGCCTGATACGGAGTGCTGGGGAAAGGGTGGGTTGGGCTCTAAATCCAAGTATTAGCGAGTGCTTCTCCATGGGATTTGGAGGTTATTAACCAAAAGCCCACAACATGGGAATACATGTGCTCCTTGAAAAAAGCGTGGACTCTGTATCCCCACCACCAGAACACACATGAAGAAGTTTTCTGCTATCCTGAGTGTGGGCTGGCAATTTCAGGTGACAGAAGCGGCTGGGTTCTAATAGAATCCCTTAGCTTGTAATCCCTGAGTGTTTCCCTAGGACTGACTCTGAGAGAAACCTGGGGGTTGGGCTTTGAGGCCAAATAGTAGCGAGTGTCCCCGATGGACTGAGGAAGTATTTAGATGAATTCTCCATAAAGGGAAACACCTGAGCACCCATTCATCTGCGTGGAGTGGGGCTTCAAATCTCTCCACCACACAAGGTTGGGTTCCAGTATCCTGAGGGTGGGGTAGTTCCTCCAACTGACATCAGCGTCTTGGTTTTAATAGAATCCCTTTGCTTGTCTTCCCTGATGGTTTGCCTAGGCCAGTGTGTGGTTGAAAGTGGGATTTGGGATCTAAAACTAAGTATTAGCGTGTGCCTCTCCATGGGTAGTGGAGATGTTTAAACTACAACCCACAACTTGGGAATTACTGTGACCCCTGAAAAATGCGTGTGCTATGTTTCCCCACGTCCAGCACACACAGGAAGAAGTGTTCTGGGGTTGTGAGTGTGGGGAGGTTCCTCCAACAGACAGCAGCACCTGGGTTGTAATAGAATCCCTTAGCTTGACTTCCCTAAGTGTTTTCCTAGGCCTAGCAGTAAGCGATGGTGGGGGATGGGCTCTAAAGCCAAGTATTAGCGAGTGCATCTCTGTGGGTAGTGGAGGGTTTTAAACTACTTCCCCAACCTTGGAACACCTGTGCCCCATAAAGATGCGTGGAATCTGTTTCCCCACCTCCAGCACACACACGGAGTCGTGCTCAGGAATCCTGATTGAGGGGAGGCTCCTCCAAATGACAGAAGCGACTGGGTTCTTAAAGTATCCCTCAGCTTGTCTTCCCTGATGGCATGCCTAGGCTGGAGAGTGGGGGAAAGTGGGGGTTGGGCTCTAAACCAAGTATAAGCGAGAGCCTATCCATGGGATGTGGGTTTTTAACCTACAACCCACAACCATGGAATAAATGTGCCCCCTGAAAGATGCTTTGACTGTTTCCCTACATCCAGCACACACACGAGGATGTGTTCTTGTATTCTGAGTGTGGGGAAGTTCCTCAAACTGACAGCAGCACCTGGATTCTATTAGTATCCCTTAGCTTCTGTTCCCTGAGTGTTCTTTTAGGCCAGGCCATGAGGGAAAGCTGGGGGTTGGACTTAGAGGCCACGTAGCAGTGAGTGCCCCCTGATCCATTGAGGAAGTACTTAGAGGACATCTCCATAAAGGGAACACCTTTTCCTGCATTCATCTGGGTGCAGTGGGGCTGCACAACTCTCCCACACCTAAGAATGTGTTCTGGAATTCTGAGTGCAGGGAAGTTCCTCCAACTGACAGCAGCGCCTGGGTTCTAATTGAATCCCTTTGCTTGTCTTCCCTGATGGAAAGCCTAGGCGGGAGTGCGGGGGAAAGTGTGGTTTGGGCTCCAAAACCAAGTATTTGCGATGACCTCTCTATGCTTTCTGGAGGTGTTTAAACTACATCCCTAACCTGGGAACACCTGTGCCCCCATAAAGATCCGTGGACTCTGTTTCCACACCTCCAGCACACACACGAACACTTGCACAGTTATCCTGAGAGTGGGCAGCCTCCTCCAACTGAGAGCAGGGCCTTGGTTCTTATAAAATCGCTTAACTTGTCTACCCTGTTTGGTTGCCTGATACGGAGTGCTGGGGAAAGGGTGGGTTGGGCTCTAAATCCAAGTGTTAGCGAGTGCTTCTCCATGGGATTTGGAGGTTATTAACCAAAAGCCCACAACATGGGAATACCTGTGCTCCTTGAAAAAAGCGTGGACTCTGTATCCCCACCACCAGAACACACATGAAGAAGTTTTCTGCTATCCTGAGTGTGGGCTGGCAATTTCAGGTGACAGAAGCGGCTGGGTTCTAATAGAATCCCTTAGCTTGTAATCCCTGAGTGTTTCCCTAGGACTGACTCTGAGAGAAACCTGGAGGTTGGGCTTTGAGGCCAAATAGTAGCGAGTGTCCCCGATGGACTGAGGAAGTATTTAGATGAATTCTCCATAAAGGGAAACACCTGAGCACCCATTCATCTGCGTGGAGTGGGGCTTCAAATCTCCCCACCACACAAGGTTGGGTTCCAGTATCCTGAGGGTGGGGTAGTTCCTCCAACTGACATCAGCGTCTTGGTTTGAATAGAATCCCTTTGCTTGTCTTCCCTGATGGTTTGCCTAGGCCAGTGTGTGGTTGAAAGTGGGATTTGGGATCTAAAACTAAGTATTAGCGTGTGCCTCTCCATGGGTAGTGGAGATGTTTAAACTACAACCCACAACATGGGAATTACTGTGACCCCTGAAAAAAGCGTGTGCTATGTTTCCCCACGTCCAGCACACACAGGAAGAAGTGTTCTGGGGTTCTGAGAGTGGGGAGGTTCCTCCAACAGACAGCAGCAACTTGGTTGTAATAGAATCCCTTAGCTTGACTTCCCTAAGTGTTTTCCTAGGCCTAGCAGTAAGCGATGGTGGGGGATGGGCTCTAAGCCAAGTATTAGCGAGTGCATCTCTGTGGGTTGTGGAGGGTTTTAAACTACTTCCCCAAACTTGGAACACCTGTGCCCCATAAAGATGCGTGGAATCTGTTTCCCCACCTCCAGCACACACACGGAGACGTGCTCAGGTATCCTGATTGTGGGGAGGCTCCTCCAAATGACAGCAGCGCCTGGGTTCTAAAAGAATCCCTTAGCTTGTCTTCCCTGATGGCATGCCTAGGCTGGAGAGTGGGGTAATGTGGGGGTTGGGCTCTAAACCAAGTATAAGCGAGAGCCTATCCATGGGATGTGGGTTTTTAACCTACAACCCACAACCATGGAATAAATGTGCCCCCTGAAAGATGCTTTGACTGTTTCCCTACATCCAGCACACACACGAAGATGTGTTCTTCTATGCTGAGTGTGGGGAAGTTCCTCAAACTGACAGCAGCACCTGGATTCTATTAGTATCCCTTAGCTTCTGTTCCCTGAGTGTTCTTTTAGGCCAGGCCATGAGGGAAAGCTGGGTGTTGGGCTTGGAGGCCACGTAGCAGTGAGTGCCCCCTGATCCATTGAGGAAGTACTTAGAGGACTTCTCCCTAATGGGAACACCTTTTCCTGCATTCATCTGGGTGCAGTGGGGCTGCACATCTCTCCCACACCTAAGAATGTGTTCTGGAATTCTGAGTGCAGGGAAGTTCCTCCAACTGACAGCAGCGCCTGGGTTCTAATTGAATCCCTTTGCTTGTCTTCCCTGATGGAAAGCCTAGGCGGGAGTGCGGGGGAAAGTGTGGTTTGGGCTCCAAAACCAAGTATTTGCGATGACCTCTCTATGGTTTGTGGAGGTGTTTAAACTACATCCCTAACCTGGGAACACCTGTGCCCCCATAAAGATCCGTGGACTCTGTTTCCACACCTCCAGCACACACACGAACACTTGCACAGTTATCCTGAAAGTGGGCATCCTCCTCCAACTGAGAGCAGGGCCTTGGTTCTTATAAAATCGCTTAACTTGTCTACCCTGTTTGGTTGCCTGATACGGAGTGCTGGGGAAAGGGTGGGTTGGGCTCTAAATCCAAGTATTAGCGAGTGCTCCTCCATGGGATTTGGAGGTTATTAACCAAAAGCCCACAACATGGGAATACCTGTGCTCCTTGAAAAAAGCGTGGACTCTGTATCCCCACCACCAGAACACACATGAAGAAGTTTTCTGCTATCCTGAGTGTGGGCTGGCAATTTCAGGTGACAGAAGCGGCTGGGTTCTAATAGAATCCCTTAGCTTGTAATCCCTGAGTGTTTCCCTAGGACTGACTCTGAGAGAAACCTGGGGGTTGGGCTTTGAGGACAAATAGTAGCGAGTGTCCCCGATGGACTGAGGAAGTATTTAGATGAATTCTCCATAAAGGGAAACACCTGAGCACCCATTCATCTGCGTGGAGTGGGGCTTCAAATCTCCCCACCACACAAGGTTGGGTTCCAGTATCCTGAGGGTGGGGTAGTTCCTCCAACTGACATCAGCGTCTTGGTTTGAATAGAATCCCTTTGCTTGTCTTCCCTGATGGTTTGCCTAGGCCAGTGTGTGGTTGAAAGTGGGATTTGGGATCTAAAACTAAGTATTAGCGTGTGCCTCTCCATGGGTAGTGGAGATGTTTAAACTACAACCCACAACTTGGGAATTACTGTGACCCCTGAAAAATGCGTGTGCTATGTTTCCCCACGTCCAGCACACACAGGAAGAAGTGTTCTGGGGTTGTGAGTGTGGGGAGGTTCCTCCAACAGACAGCAGCACCTGGGTTGTAATAGAATCCCTTAGCTTGACTTCCCTAAGTGTTTTCCTAGGCCTAGCAGTAAGCGATGGTGGGGGATGGGCTCTAAAGCCAAGTATTAGCGAGTGCATCTCTGTGGTTAGTTGAGGGTTTTAAACTACTTCCCCAACCTTGGAACACCTGTGCCCCACAAAGATGCGTGGAATCTGTTTCCCCACCTCCAGCACACCCACGGAGACGTGCTCAGGTATCCTGATTGTGGAGAGGCTCCTCCAAATGACAGCAGCGCCTGGGTTCTAAAAGAATCCCTTAGCTTGACTTCCCTGATGGCATGCCTAAGCTGGAGAGTGGGGGAAAGTGGGGGTTGGGCTCTAAACCAAGTATAAGCGAGAGCCTATCCATGGGATGTGGGTTTTTAACCTACAACCCACAACCATGGAATAAATGTGCCCCCTGAAAGATGCTTTGACTGTTTCCCTACATCCAGCACACACACGAGGATGTGTTCTTGTATTCTGACTGTGGGGAAGTTCCTCAAACTGACAGCAGCACCTGGATTCTATTAGTATCCCTTAGCTTCTGTTCCCTGAGTGTTCTTTTAGGCCAGGCCATGAGGGAAAGCTGGGGGTTGGACTTGGAGGCCACGTAGCAGTGAGTGCCCCCTGATCCATTGAGGAAGTACTTAGAGGACTTCTCCCTAAAGGGAACACGTTTTCCTGCATTCATCTGGGTGCAGTGGGGCTGCACAACTCTCCCACACCTAAGAATGTGTTCTGGAATTCTGAGTGCAGGGAAGTTCCTCCAACTGACAGCAGCGCCTGGGTTCTAATTGAATCCCTTTGCTTGTCTTCCCTGATGGAAAGCCTAGGAGGGAGTGCGGGGGAAAGTGTGGTTTGGGCTCCGAAACCAAGTATTGGCAATGACCTCTCTATGGTTTGTGGAGGTGTTTAAACTACATCCCTAACCTGGGAACACCTGTGCCCCCATAAAGATCCGTGGACTCTGTTTCCACACCTCCAGCACACACACGAACACTTGCACAGTTATCCTGAGAGTGGGCAGCCTCCTCCAACTGAGAGCAGGGCCTTGGTTCTTATAAAATCGCTTAACTTGTCTACTCTGTTTGGTTGCCTGATACGGAGTGCTGGGGAAAGGGTGGGTTGGGCTCTAAATCCAAGTATTAGCGAGTGCTTCTCCATGGGATTTGGAGGTTATTAACCAAAAGCCCACAACATGGGAATACATGTGCTCCTTGAAAAAAGCGTGGACTCTGTATCCCCACCACCAGAACACACATGAAGAAGTTTTCTGCTATCCTGAGTGTGGGCTGGCAATTTCAGGTGACAGAAGCGGCTGGGTTCTAATAGAATCCCTTAGCTTGTAATCCCTGAGTGTTTCCCTAGGACTGACTCTGAGAGAAACCTGGGGGTTGGGCTTTGAGGCCAAATAGTAGCGAGTGTCCCCGATGGACTGAGGAAGTATTTAGATGAATTCTCCATAAAGGGAAACACCTGAGCACCCATTCATCTGCGTGGAGTGGGGCTTCAAATCTCTCCACCACACAAGGTTGGGTTCCAGTATCCTGAGGGTGGGGTAGTTCCTCCAACTGACATCAGCGTCTTGGTTTTAATAGAATCCCTTTGCTTGTCTTCCCTGATGGTTTGCCTAGGCCAGTGTGTGGTTGAAAGTGGGATTTGGGATCTAAAACTAAGTATTAGCGTGTGCCTCTCCATGGGTAGTGGAGATGTTTAAACTACAACCCACAACTTGGGAATTACTGTGACCCCTGAAAAATGCGTGTGCTATGTTTCCCCACGTCCAGCACACACAGGAAGAAGTGTTCTGGGGTTGTGAGTGTGGGGAGGTTCCTCCAACAGACAGCAGCACCTGGGTTGTAATAGAATCCCTTAGCTTGACTTCCCTAAGTGTTTTCCTAGGCCTAGCAGTAAGCGATGGTGGGGGATGGGCTCTAAAGCCAAGTATTAG
>NW_027329024.1:0-28625 GCF_048564905.1 Vicugna pacos | reverse complement strand
TGGTTATGTAAACAATGTCAATTACATGTGTATTGGTGAGAATTCGCTCAAAGAGAGTTTTCTGGTGCCAAATGTCCGATTTTAGAACCTGGTGATAGGAAAAACCTATGAAGTCAGAGTAAATATTTCTAAGTCTATATACGCCTTGTTCGGAGGGTGAAAGGTCTGTGATCCACATGTTCACAAGTCATAAACGCATGATTGCCAAATCCGTCATACATGTAGCATGTACGGAACCCGGAATGCCATGTTGATGGAATTCATGTAAATTACATACCTATTAGGTGGAAATCGCTCCAGAAATATTTCTTTGTGAAAAATGCACGAATTCGAACCTGGTTTTAGGGAAAGCTTGTGAAACTGTGTACACGTGTCTAGATGAAAATATTCCTTTTATAGAGGAGGAAAGATTAGTAATCCAGATGACCTCAACTCAGGAATGTATATTTGTCGAATCCGTCATGTATGTAGCATGTACGGAACACGGAATATCATGTAGATGGTATCTATTCAAATTACATATCTCTAGGGAAGAATTCGCTCCAAGAGGGTTTTTGTGGGATCAAAGTGTGATTCTTGAAACTGGTGATAGGAAGAAGCTACAAAGTCAAAGTAAATATTGCAGAGTGCATAGGTAACTTGTTTGGTGGTTGAAACATCAGTCATGCGCATGTCCACAACTCAGAAATGCATGTTTGAGGAATCCGTGATGCATGAATCATGCTCGTAATACGGAATTCCATGGTTATGTAAACAATGTAAATTACATGTGTATTGGTGAGAATTTGCTCAAACAGTGTTTTCTGGTGCCAGATGTCCGATTTTAGAACCTGGTGATAGAAAAATCTATGAAGTCAGAATAAATAATTCTAATTGTATATACGCATTGTTTGGTGGATGAAAGGTCAGTAATCCACATGCTCACAAGTCAGAAATGCATGATTGCCGAATCCAACATGCATGTAGCATGTACGGAACCCGGAATGCCATGTTGATGGAATTCATGTAAATTACATACCTATTAGGTGGAAATCGCTCCAGAAATATTTTTTTTGTGAAAAATGCACGAATTCGAACCTGGTTTTAGGGAAAGCTTGTGAAAATGTGTACACGTGTCTAGATGAAAATATTCCTTTTATAGAGGATCAAAGTTTAGTAATCCACATGCTCTCAACTCAGGAATGCATATTTGTCAAATCCATCATGTATGTAGCATGTACGGAACACGGAATATCATGTAGATGGAATCTATTCAAATTACATATCTCTAGGGTAGAATTCACTCCAAGAGGGTTTTTCTGGGATCAAAATGTGATTTTTGAAACTGGTGATAGGCAGAAGCTACGAAGTCAAAATAAATATTTCATAGTGCATAGGTAACTTGTTTGGTTGTTGAAACATCTGTCATGCGCATGTTCACAACTCAGAAATTCAAGTTTGAGGAATCCGTGATGCATGATACATGTTCGTAATACGGAATGCCATGGTTATGTAAACAATGTAAATTACATGTGTATTGGTGAGAATTCGCTCAAAGAGTGTTTTCTGGTGCCAGATGTCCGATTTTAGAACCTGGTGATAGAAAAATCTATGAAGTCAGAATAAATAATTCTAATTGTATATACGCATTGTTTGGTGGATGAAAGGTCAGTAATCCACATGCTCACAAGTCAGAAATGCATGATTGCCGAATCCATCATGCATGTAGCATGTACGGAACCCGGAATGCCATGTTGATGGAATTCATGTAAATTACATACCTATTAGGTGGAAATCGCTCCAGAAATATTTTTTTTGTGAAAAATGCACGAATTCGAACCTGGTTTTAGGGAAAGCTTGTGAAAATGTGTACACGTGTCTAGATGAAAATATTCCTTTTATAAAGGAGGAAAGATTAGTAATCCAGATGACCTCAACTCAGGAATGTATATTTGTCGAATCCGTCATGTATGTAGCATGTACGGAACACGGAATATCATGTAGATGGAATCTATTCAAATTACATATCTCTAGGGAAGAGTTCGCTCCAAGAGGGTTTTTGTGGGATCAAAGTGTGATTCTTGAAACTGGTGATAGGAAGAAGCTACAAAGTCAAAGTAAATATTTCAGAGTGCATAGGTAACTTGTTTGGTGGTTGAAACATCAGTCATGCGCATGTTCACAACTCAGAAATGCATGTTTGAGGAATCCGTGATGCATGAAACATGCTCGTAATACGGAATTCCATGGTTATGTAAACAATGTCAATTACATGTGTATTGGTGAGAATTCGCTCAAAGAGAGTTTTCTGGTGCCAAATGTCCGATTTTAGAACCTGGTGATAGGAAAAACCTATGAAGTCAGAGTAAATATTTCTAAGTCTATATACGCCTTGTTCGGAGGGTGAAAGGTCTGTGATCCACATGTTCACAAGTCATAAACGCATGATTGCCAAATCCGTCATACATGTAGCATGTACGAAACCCGGAATGCCATGTTGTTGGAATACATGTAAATTACATATCTGTTAGGTGGAAATCGCTCCAGAACTATTTTTCTGTGAAAAATGCACGAATTCGAACCTGGTGTTAGGGAAAGCTTGTGAAAATGTGTACACGTGTCTAGATGAAAATATTCCTTTTATAGAGGATGAAAGATTAGTAATCCACATGCTCTCAACTCAGGAATGCATGTTTGTCAAATCCGTCATGTATGTAGCATGTAAGGGACACGGAATATCATGTAGATGGAATCTATTCAAATTACATATCTCTAGGGTAGAATTCACTCCAAGAGGGTTTTTCTGGGATCAAAATGTGATTTTTGAAACTGGTGATAGGCAGAAGCTGCCAAGTCAAAATAAATATTTCATAGTGCATAGGTAACTTGTTTGGTGGTTGAAACATCTGTCATGCGCATGTTCACAACTCAGAAATTCAAGTTTGAGGAATCCGTGATGCATGATACATGTTCGTAATACGGAATGCCATGGTTATGTAAACAATGTAAATTACATGTGTATTGGTGAGAATTCGCTCAAAGAGTGTTTTCTGGTGCCAGATGTAAGATTTTAGAAACTGGTGAAAGAAAAATCTATGAAGTCAGAGTAAATAATTCTAAGTGTATATACGCATTGTTTGGTGGATGAAAGGTCAGTAATCCACATGCTCACAAGTCAGAAATGCATGATTGCCGAATCCATCATGCATGTAGCATGTACGGAACCCGGAATGCCATGTTGATGGAATTCATGTAAATTACATACCTATTAGGTGGAAATGGCTCCAGAAATATTTCTTTGTGAAAAATGCACGAATTCGAACCTGGTTTTAGGGAAAGCTTGTGAAACTGTGTACACGTGTCTAGATGAAAATATTCCTTTTATAGAGAAGGAAAGATTAGTAATCCAGATGACCTCAACTCAGGAATGTATATTTGTCGAATCCGTCATGTATGTAGCATGTATGGAACACGGAATATCATGTAGATGGTATCTATTCAAATTACATATCTCTAGGGAAGAATTCGCTCCAAGAGGGTTTTTGTGGGATCAAAGTGTGATTCTTGAAACTGGTGATAGGAAGAAGCTACAAAGTCAAAGTAAATATTGCAGAGTGCATAGGTAACTTGTTTGGTGGTTGAAACATCAGTCATGCGCATGTCCACAACTCAGAAATGCATGTTTGAGGAATCCGTGATGCATGAATCATGCTCGTAATACGGAATTCCATGGTTATGTAAACAATGTAAATTACATGTGTATTGGTGAGAATTCGCTCAAAGAGAGTTTTCTGGTGCCAAATGTCCGATTTTAGAACCTGGTGATAGGAAAAACCTATGAAGTCAGAGTAAATATTTCTAAGTCTATATACGCCTTGTTCGGAGGGTGAAAGGTCTGTGATCCACATGTTCACAAGTCATAAACGCATGATTGCCAAATCCGTCATACATGTAGCATGTACGAAACCCGGAATGCCATGTTGTTGGAATACATGTAAATTACATATCTGTTAGGTGGAAATCGCTCCAGAACTATTTTTCTGTGAAAAATGCACGAATTCGAACCTGGTGTTAGGGAAAGCTTGTGAAAATGTGTACACGTGTCTAGATGAAAATATTCCTTTTATAGAGGATGAAAGATTAGTAATCCACATGCTCTCAACTCAGGAATGCATGTTTGTCAAATCCGTCATGTATGTAGCATGTAAGGGACACGGAATATCATGTAGATGGAATCTATTCAAATTACATATCTCTAGGGTAGAATTCACTCCAAGAGGGTTTTTCTGGGATCAAAATATGATTTTTGAAACTGGTGATAGGCAGAAGCTACAAAGTCAAAATAAATATTTCATAGTGCATAGGTAACTTGTTTGGTGGTTGAAACATCTGTCATGCGCATGTTCACAACTCAGAAATTCAACTTTGAGGAATCCGTGATGCATGATACATGTTCGTAATACGGAATGCCATGGTTATGTAAAAAATGTAAATTACATGTGTATTGGTGAGAATTCGCTCAAAGAGTGTTTTCTGGTGCCAGATGTAAGATTTTAGAAACTGGTGAAAGAAAAATCTATGAAGTCAGAGTAAATAATTCTAAGTGTATATACGCATTGTTTGGTGGATGGAAGGTCAGTAATCCACATGCTCACAAGTCAGAAATGCATGATTGCCGAATCCATCATGCATGTAGCATGTACGGAACCCGGAATGCCATGTTGATGGAATTCATGTAAATTACATACCTATTAGGTGGAAATCGCTCCAGAAATATTTCTTTGTGAAAAATGCACGAATTCGAACCTGGTTTTAGGGAAAGCTTGTGAAACTGTGTACACGTGTCTAGATGAAAATATTCCTTTTATAGAGGAGGAAAGATTAGTAATCCAGATGACCTCAACTCAGGAATGTATATTTGTCGAATCCGTCATGTATGTAGCATGTACGGAACACGGAATATCATGTAGATGGTATCTATTCAAATTACATATCTCTAGGGAAGAATTCGCTCCAAGAGGGTTTTTGTGGGATCAAAGTGTGATTCTTGAAACTGGTGATAGGAAGAAGCTACAAAGTCAAAGTAAATATTGCAGAGTGCATAGGTAACTTGTTTGGTGGTTGAAACATCAGTCATGCGCATGTCCACAACTCAGAAATGCATGTTTGAGGAATCCGTGATGCATGAAACATGCTCGTAATACGGAATTCCATGGTTATGTAAACAATGTCAATTACATGTGTATTGGTGAGAATTCGATCAAAGAGTGTTTTCTGGTGCCAAATGTCCGATTTTAGAACCTGGTGATAGGAAAAACCTATGAAGTCAGAGTAAATATTTCTAAGTATATATACGCTTTGTTCGGAGGGTGAAAGGTCTGTGATCCACATGTTCACAAGTCAGAAACGCAAGATTGCCAAATCCGTCATACATGTAGCATGTACGGAACCCGGAATGCCATGTTGTTGGAATACATGTAAATTACGTATCTGTTAGGTGGATATCGCTCCAGAAATATTTTTCTGTGAAAAATGCACAAATTCGAACCTGGTGTTAGGGAAAGCTTGTGAAAATGTGTACACGTGTCTAGATGAAAATATTCCTTTTATAGAGGATGAAAGATTAGTAATCCACATGCTCTCAACTCAGGAATGCATGTTTGTCAAATCCGTCATGTATGTAGCATGTAAGGGACACGGAATATCATGTAGATGGAATCTATTCAAATTACATATCTCTAGGGTAGAATTCGCTACAACAGGATTTTTCTGGGGTCAAAGTGTAATTCTCGAAACTGGTGATAGGCAGAAGCTACGAAGTTAAAATAAATATTTCATAGTGCATAGGTAACTTGTTTGGTGTTTGAAACATCAGTCATGCGCATGTTCACAACTCAGAAATTCAAGTTTGAGGAATCCGTGATGCATGATACATGTTCGTAATACGGAATGCCATGGTTATGTAAACAATGTAAATTACATGTGTATTGGTGAGCATTCGCTCAAAGAGTGTTTTCTGGTGCCAGATGTCCGATTTTAGAACCTGGTGATAGAAAAATCTATGAAGTCAGAGTAAATAATTCTAAGTTTATATACGCATTGTTTGGTGGATGAAAGGTCAGTAATCCATATGCTCACAAGTCAGAAATGCATGATTGCCGAATCCATCATGCATGTAGCATGTTCGGAACCCGGAATGCCATGTTGATGGAATTCATGTAAATTACATACCTATTAGGTGGAAATCGCTCCAGAAATATTTTTTTGTGAAAAATGCACGAATTCGAACCTGGTTTTAGGGAAAGCTTGTGAAACTGTGTACACGTGTCTAGATGAAAATATTCCATTTATAGAGGAGGAAAGATTAGTAATCCAGATGACCTCAACTCAGGAATGTATATTTGTCGAATCCGTCATGTATGTAGCATGTACGGAACACGGAATATCATGTAGATGGAATCTATTCAAATTACATATCTCTAGGGAAGAGTTCGCTCCAAGAGGGTTTTTGTGGGATCAAAGTGTGATTCTTGAAACTGGTGATAGGAAGAAGCTACAAAGTCAAAGTAAATATTTCAGAGTGCATAGGTAACTTGTTTGGTGGTTGAAACATCAGTCATGCGCATGTCCACAACTCAGAAATGCATGTTTGAGGAATCCGTGATGCATGAAACATGCTCGTAATACGGAAATACATGGTTATGTAAACAATGTCAATTACATGTGTATTGGTGAGAATTCGCTCAAAGAGAGTTTTCTGGTGCCAAATGTCCGATTTTAGAACCTGGTGATAGGAAATATTTATGAAGTCAGAGTAAATATTTCTAAGTCTATATACGCCTTGTTCGGAGGGTGAAAGGTCTGTAATCCACATGTTCACAAGTCAGAAACGCATGATTGCCAAATCCGTCATACATGTAGCATGTACGGAACCCGGAATGCCATGTTGTTGGAATACATGTAAATTACATATCTGTTAGGTGGATATCGCTCCAGAATTATTTTTCTGTGAAAAATGCACAAATTCGAACCTGGTGTTAGGGAAAGCTTGTGAAAATGTGTACACGTGTCTAGATGAAAATATTCCTTTTATAGAGGAGGAAAGATTAGTAATCCAGATGACCTCAACTCAGGAATGTATATTTGTCGAATCCGTCATGTATGTAGCATGTACGGAACACGGAATATCATGTAGATGGAATCTATTCAAATTACATATCTCTAGGGAAGAGTTCGCTCCAAGAGGGTTTTTGTGGGATCAAATTGTGATTCTTGAAACTGGTGATAGGAAGAAGCTACAAAGTCAAAATAAATATTGCAGAGTGCATAGGTAACTTGTTTGGTGGTTGAAACATCAGTCATGCGCATGTTCACAACTCAGAAATTCAAGTTTGAGGAATCCGTGATGCATGAAACATGTTCGTAATACGGAATGCCATGGTTATGTAAACAATGTAAATTACATGTGTATTGGTGAGCATTCGCTCAAAGAGTGTTTTCTGGTGCCAGATGTCCGATTTTAGAACCTGGTGATAGAAAAATCTATGAAGTCAGAGTAAATAATTCTAAGTGTATATACGCATTGTTTGGTGGATGAAAGGTCAGTAATCCATATGCTCACAAGTCAGAAATGCATGATTGCCGAATCCATCATGCATGTAGCATGTACGGAACCCGGAATGCCATGTTGATGGAATTCATGTAAATTACATACCTATTAGGTGGAAATCGCTCCAGAAATATTTTTTTGTGAAAAATGCACGAATTCGAACCTGGTTTTAGGGAAAGCTTGTGAAACTGTGTACACGTGTCTAGATGAAAATATTCCATTTATAGAGGAGGAAAGATTAGTAATCCAGATGACCTCAACTCAGGAATGTATATTTGTCGAATCCGTCATGTATGTAGCATGTACGGAACACGGAATATCATGTAGATGGAATCTATTCAAATTACATATCTCTAGGGAAGAATTCGCTCCAAGAGGGTTTTTGTGGGATCAAAGTGTGATTCTTGAAACTGGTGATAGGAAGAATCTACAAAGTCAAAGTAAATATTTCAGAGTGCATAGGTAACTTGTTTGGTGTTTGAAACATCAGTCATGCGCATGTCCACAACTCAGAAATGCATGTTTGAGGAATCCGTGATGCATGAAACATGCTCGTAATACGGAATTCCATGGTTAAGTAAACAATGTCAATTACATGTGTATTGGTGAGAATTCGCTCAAAGAGATTTTTCTGGTGCCAAATGTCCGATTTTAGAACCTGGTGATAGGAAAAACCTATGAAGTCAGAGTAAATATTTCTAAGTCTATATACGCCTTGTTCGGAGGGTGAAAGGTCTGTGATCCACATGTTCACAAGTCAGAAACGCATGATTGCCAAATCCGTCATACATGTAGCATGTACGAAACCCGGAATGCCATGTTGTTGGAATACATGTAAATTACATATCTGTTAGGTGGAAATCGCTCCAGAACTATTTTTCTGTGAAAAATGCACAAATTCGAACCTGGTGTTAGGGAAAGCTTGTGAAAATGTGTACACGTGTCTAGATGAAAATAGTACATTTATAGAGGAGGAAAGTTTAGTAATCCAGATGACCTCAACTCAGGAATGTATATTTGTCGAATCCGTCATGTATGTAGCATGTACGGAACACGGAATATCATGTAGATGGAATCTATTCAAATTACATATCTCTAGGGAAGTATTCGCTCCAAGAGGGTTTTTGTGGGATCAAAAAGTGATTCTTGAAACTGGTGATAGGAAGAAGCTACAAAGTCAAAGTAAATATTTCAGAGTGCATAGGTAACTTGTTTGGTGGTTGAAACATCAGTCATGCGCATGTCCACAACTCAGAAATGCATGTTTGAGGAATCCGTGATGCATGAAACATGCTCGTAATACGGAATTCCATGGTTATGTAAACAATGTCAATTACATGTGTATTGGTGAGAATTCGCTCAAAGAGTGTTTTCTGGTGCCAAATGTCCGATTTTAGAACCTGGTGATAGGAAAAACCTATGAAGTCAGAGTAAATATTTCTAAGTCTATATACGCCTTGTTCGGAGGGTGAATGGTCGGTAATCCACATGTTCACAAGTCAGAAACGCATGATTGCCAAATCCGTCATACATGTAGCATGTACGGAACCCGGAATGCCATGTTGTTGGAATACATGTAAATTACATATCTGTTAGGTGGAAATCGCTCCAGAACTATTTTTCTGTGAAAAATGCACGAATTCGAACCTGGTGTTAGGGAAAGCTTGTGAAAATGTGTACACGTGTCTAGATGAAAATATCCCTTTTATAGAGGATGAAAGATTAGTAATCTACATGCTCTCAACTCAGGAATGCATGTTTGTCAAATCCGTCATGTATGTAGCATGTACGGAACACGGAATATCATGTAGATGGTATCTATTCAAATTACATATCTCTAGGGTAGAATTCGCTCCAAGAGGGTTTTTCTGGGATCAAAGTGTGATTCTTGAAACTGGTGATAGGAAGAAGCTCCAAAGTCAAAATAAATATTTCAGAGTGCATAGGTAACTTGTTTGGTGGTTGAAACATCAGTCATGCGCATGTTCACAACTCAGAAATTCAAGTTTGAAGAATCCGTGATGCATGAAACATGTTCGTAATACGGAATGCCATGGTTATGTAAACAATGTAAATTACATGTGTATTGGTGAGAATTCGCTCAAAGAGTGTTTTCTGGTGCCAGATATAAGATTTTAGATCCTGGTGATAGAAAAATCTATGAAGTCAGAATAAATAATTCTAATTGTATATACACATTGTTTGGTGGATGAAAGGTCAGTAATCCACATGCTCACAAGTCAGAAATGCATGATTGCCGAATCCATCATGCATGTAGCATGTACGGAACCCGGAATGCCATGTTGTTGGAATACATGTAAATTAAATATCTGTTAGGTGGATATCGCTCCAGAACTATTTTTTTGTGAAAAATGCACGGATTCGAACCTGGTTTTAGGGAAAGCTTGTGAAAATGTGTACACGTGTCTAGATGAAAATATTCCTTTTATAGAGGAGGAAAGATTAGTAATCCAGATGACCTCAACTCAGGAATGTATATTTGTCGAATCCGTCATGTATGTAGCATGTACAGAACACGGAATATCATGTAGATGGAATCTATTCAAATTACATATCTCTAGGGAAGAATTCGCTCCAAGAGGGTTTTTGTGGGATCAAAGAGTGATTCTTGAAACTGGTGATAGGAAGAAGATACAAAGTCAAATTAAATATTTCAGAGTGCATAGGTAACTTGTTTGGTGATTGAAACATCAGTCATGCGCATGTCCACAACTCAGAAATGCATGTTTGAGGAATCCGTGATGCATGAAACATGCTCGTAATACGGAATTCCATGGTTATGTAAACAATGTCAATTACATGTGTATTGGTGAGAATTCGCTCAAAGAGTGTTTTCTGGTGCCAAATGTCCGATTTTAGAACCTGGTGATAGGAAAAACCTATGAAGTCAGAGTAAATATTTCTAAGTCTATATACGCCTTGTTCGGAGGGTGAATGGTCGGTAATCCACATGTTCACAAGTCAGAAACGCATGATTGCCAAATCCGTCATACATGTAGCATGTACGGAACCCGGAATGCCATGTTGTTGGAATACATGTAAATTACATATCTGTTAGGTGGAAATCGCTCCAGAACTATTTTTCTGTGAAAAATGCACGAATTCGAACCTGGTGTTAGGGAAAGCTTGTGAAAATGTGTACACGTGTCTAGATGAAAATATCCCTTTTATAGAGGATGAAAGATTAGTAATCCACATGCTCTCAACTCAGGAATGCATGTTTGTCAAATCCGTCATGTATCTAGCATGTACGGAACACGGAATATCATGTAGATGGAATCTATTCAAATTACATATCTCTAGGGTAGAATTCGCTCCAAGAGGGTTTTTCTGGGATCAAAGTGTGATTTTTGAAACTGGTGATAGGCAGAAGCTACGAAGTCAAAATAAATATTTCATAGTGCATAGGTAACTTGTTTGGTGTTTGAAACATCAGTCATGCGCATGTTCACAACTCAGAAATTCAAGTTTGAGGAATCCGTGATGCATGAAACATGTTCGTAATACGGAATGCCATGGTTATGTAAACAATGTAAATTACATGTGTATTGGTGAGAATTCGCTCAAAGAGTGTTTTCTGGTGCCAGATGTCCGATTTTATAACCTGGTGATAGAAAAATCTATGAAGTCAGAATAAATAATTCTAAGTGTATATACGCATTGTTTGGTGGATGAAAGGTCAGTAATCCACATGCTCACAAGTCAGAAATGCATGATTGCCGAATCCATCATGCATGTAGCATGTACGGAACCCGGAATGCCATGTTGATGGAATTCATGTAAATTACATACCTATTAGGTGGAAATCGCTCCAGAAATATTTTTTTGTGAAAAATGCACGAATTCGAACCTGGTTTTAGGGAAAGCTTGTGAAAATGTGTACACGTGTCTAGATGAAAATATTCCTTTTATAGAGGAGGAAAGATTAGTAATCCAGATGACCTCAAATCAGGAATGTATATTTGTCAAATCCGTCATGTATGTAGCATGTACGGAACACGGAATATCATGTAGATGGAATGTATTCAAATTACATATTTCTAGGGAAGAATTCGCTCCAAGAGGGTTTTTGTGGGATCAAAGTGTGATTCTTGAAACTGGTGATAGGAAGAAGCTACAAAGTCAAAGTAAATATTTCAGATTGCATAGGTAACATGTTTGGTGGTTGAAACATCAGTCATGCGCATGTCCACAACTCAGAAATGCATGTTTGAGGAATCCGTGATGCATGAATCATGCTCGTAATACGGAATTCCATGGTTATGTAAACAATGTCAATTACATGTGTATTGGTGAGAATTCGCTCAAAGAGTGTTTTCTGGTGCCAAATGTCCGATTTTAGAACCTGGTGATAGGAAAAACCTATGAAGTCAGAGTAAATATTTCTAAGTATATATACGCTTTGTTCGGAGGGTGAAAGGTCTGTGATCCACATGTTCACAAGTCAGAAACGCATGATTGCCAAATCCGTCATACATGTAGCATGTACGGAACCCGGAATGCCATGTTGTTGGAATACATGTAAATTACATATCTGTTAGGTGGAAATCGCTCCAGAACTATTTTTCTGTGAAAAATGCACGAATTCGAACCTGGTGTTAGGGAAAGCTTGTGAAAATGTGTACACGTGTCTAGATGAAAATATTCCTTTTATAGAGGATGAAAGATTAGTAATCCACATGCTCTCAACTCAGGAATGCATGTTTGTCAAATCCGTCATGTATGTAGCATGTACGGAACACGGAATATCATGTAGATGGAATCTATTCAAATTACATATCTCTAGGGTAGAATTCACTCCAAGAGGGTTTTTCTGGGATCAAAGTGTGATTTTTGAAACTGGTGATAGGCAGAAGCTACGAAGTCAAAATAAATATTTCATAGTGCATAGGTAACTTGTTTGGTGTTTGAAACATCAGTCATGCGCATGTTCACAACTCAGAAATTCAAGTTTGAGGAATCCGTGATGCATGATACATGTTCGTAATACGGAATGCCATGGTTAGGTAAGCAATGTAAATTACATGTGTATTGGTGAGAATTCGCTCAAAGAGTGTTTTCTGGTGCCAGATGTCCGATTTTAGAAACTGGTGATAGAAAAATCTATGAAGTCAGAGTAAATAATTCTAAGTGTATATACGCATTGTTTGGTGGATGAAAGGTCAGTAATCCATATGCTCACAAGTCAGAAATGCATGATTGCCGAATCCATCATGCATGTAGCATGTACGGAACCCGGAATTCCATGTTGATTGAATTCATGTAAATTACATACCTATTAGGTGGAAATCGCTCCAGAAATATTTTTTTGTGAAAAATGCACGAATTCGAACCTGGTTTTAGGGAAAGCTTGTGAAACTGTGTACACGTGTCTAGATGAATATATTCCATTTATAGAGGAGGAAAGATTAGTAATCCAGATGACCTCAACTCAGGAATGTATATTTGTCGAATCCGTCATGTATGTAGCATGTACGGAACACGGAATATCATGTAGATGGAATCTATTCAAATTACATATCTCTAGGGAAGAGTTCGTTCCAAGAGTGTTTTTGTGGGATCAAAGTGTGATTCTTGAAACTGGTGATAGGAAGAAGCTACAAAGTCAAAGTAAATATTTCAGAGTGTATAGGTAACATGTTTGGTGGTTGAAACATCAGTCATGCGCATGTCCATAACTCAGAAATGCATGTTTGAGGAATCCGTGATGCATGAAACATGCTCGTAATACGGAATTCCATGGTTATGTAAACAATGTCAATTACATGTGTATTGGTGAGAATTCGCTCAAAGAGTGTTTTCTGGTGCCAAATGTCCGATTTTAGAACCTGGTGATAGGAAAAATCTATGAAGTCAGAGTAAATATTTCTAAGTCTATATACGCCTTGTTCGGAGGTTGAAAGGTCTCTAATCCACATGTTCACAAGTCAGAAACGCATGATTGCCAAATCCGTCATACATGTAGCATGTACGGAACCCGGAATGCCATGTTGTTGGAATACATGTAAATTACATATCTGTTAGGTGGAAATCGCTCCAGAACTATTTTTCTGTGAAAAATGCACGAATTCGAACCTGGTGTTAGGGAAAGCTTGTGAAAATGTGTACACGTGTCTAGATGAAAATATTCCATTTATAGAGGAGGAAAGATTAGTAATCCAGATGACCTCAACTCAGGAATGTATATTTGTCGAATCCGTCATGTATGTAGCATGTACGGAACACGGAATATCATGTAGATGGAATCTATTCAAATTACATATCTCTAGGGAAGAATTCGCTCCAAGAGGGTTTTTGTGGGATCAAAGTGTGATTCTTGAAACTGGTGATAGGAAGAATCTACAAAGTCAAAGTAAATATTTCAGAGTGCATAGGTAACTTGTTTGGTGTTTGAAACATCAGTCATGCGCATGTCCACAACTCAGAAATGCATGTTTGAGGAATCCGTGATGCATGAAACATGCTCGTAATACGGAATTCCATGGTTAAGTAAACAATGTCAATTACATGTGTATTGGTGAGAATTCGCTCAAAGAGATTTTTCTGGTGCCAAATGTCCGATTTTAGAACCTGGTGATAGGAAAAACCTATGAAGTCAGAGTAAATATTTCTAAGTCTATATACGCCTTGTTCGGAGGGTGAAAGGTCTGTGATCCACATGTTCACAAGTCAGAAACGCATGATTGCCAAATCCGTCATACATGTAGCATGTACGAAACCCGGAATGCCATGTTGTTGGAATACATGTAAATTACATATCTGTTAGGTGGAAATCGCTCCAGAACTATTTTTCTGTGAAAAATGCACAAATTCGAACCTGGTGTTAGGGAAAGCTTGTGAAAATGTGTACACGTGTCTAGATGAAAATAGTACATTTATAGAGGAGGAAAGTTTAGTAATCCAGATGACCTCAACTCAGGAATGTATATTTGTCGAATCCGTCATGTATGTAGCATGTACGGAACACGGAATATCATGTAGATGGAATCTATTCAAATTACATATCTCTAGGGAAGTATTCGCTCCAAGAGGGTTTTTGTGGGATCAAAAAGTGATTCTTGAAACTGGTGATAGGAAGAAGCTACAAAGTCAAAGTAAATATTTCAGAGTGCATAGGTAACTTGTTTGGTGGTTGAAACATCAGTCATGCGCATGTCCACAACTCAGAAATGCATGTTTGAGGAATCCGTGATGCATGAAACATGCTCGTAATACGGAATTCCATGGTTATGTAAACAATGTCAATTACATGTGTATTGGTGAGAATTCGCTCAAAGAGTGTTTTCTGGTGCCAAATGTCCGATTTTAGAACCTGGTGATAGGAAAAACCTATGAAGTCAGAGTAAATATTTCTAAGTCTATATACGCCTTGTTCGGAGGGTGAATGGTCGGTAATCCACATGTTCACAAGTCAGAAACGCATGATTGCCAAATCCGTCATACATGTAGCATGTACGGAACCCGGAATGCCATGTTGTTGGAATACATGTAAATTACATATCTGTTAGGTGGAAATCGCTCCAGAACTATTTTTCTGTGAAAAATGCACGAATTCGAACCTGGTGTTAGGGAAAGCTTGTGAAAATGTGTACACGTGTCTAGATGAAAATATCCCTTTTATAGAGGATGAAAGATTAGTAATCTACATGCTCTCAACTCAGGAATGCATGTTTGTCAAATCCGTCATGTATGTAGCATGTACGGAACACGGAATATCATGTAGATGGTATCTATTCAAATTACATATCTCTAGGGTAGAATTCGCTCCAAGAGGGTTTTTCTGGGATCAAAGTGTGATTCTTGAAACTGGTGATAGGAAGAAGCTCCAAAGTCAAAATAAATATTTCAGAGTGCATAGGTAACTTGTTTGGTGGTTGAAACATCAGTCATGCGCATGTTCACAACTCAGAAATTCAAGTTTGAAGAATCCGTGATGCATGAAACATGTTCGTAATACGGAATGCCATGGTTATGTAAACAATGTAAATTACATGTGTATTGGTGAGAATTCGCTCAAAGAGTGTTTTCTGGTGCCAGATATAAGATTTTAGATCCTGGTGATAGAAAAATCTATGAAGTCAGAATAAATAATTCTAATTGTATATACACATTGTTTGGTGGATGAAAGGTCAGTAATCCACATGCTCACAAGTCAGAAATGCATGATTGCCGAATCCATCATGCATGTAGCATGTACGGAACCCGGAATGCCATGTTGTTGGAATACATGTAAATTAAATATCTGTTAGGTGGATATCGCTCCAGAACTATTTTTTTGTGAAAAATGCACGGATTCGAACCTGGTTTTAGGGAAAGCTTGTGAAAATGTGTACACGTGTCTAGATGAAAATATTCCTTTTATAGAGGAGGAAAGATTAGTAATCCAGATGACCTCAACTCAGGAATGTATATTTGTCGAATCCGTCATGTATGTAGCATGTACAGAACACGGAATATCATGTAGATGGAATCTATTCAAATTACATATCTCTAGGGAAGAATTCGCTCCAAGAGGGTTTTTGTGGGATCAAAGAGTGATTCTTGAAACTGGTGATAGGAAGAAGATACAAAGTCAAATTAAATATTTCAGAGTGCATAGGTAACTTGTTTGGTGATTGAAACATCAGTCATGCGCATGTCCACAACTCAGAAATGCATGTTTGAGGAATCCGTGATGCATGAAACATGCTCGTAATACGGAATTCCATGGTTATGTAAACAATGTCAATTACATGTGTATTGGTGAGAATTCGCTCAAAGAGTGTTTTCTGGTGCCAAATGTCCGATTTTAGAACCTGGTGATAGGAAAAACCTATGAAGTCAGAGTAAATATTTCTAAGTCTATATACGCCTTGTTCGGAGGGTGAATGGTCGGTAATCCACATGTTCACAAGTCAGAAACGCATGATTGCCAAATCCGTCATACATGTAGCATGTACGGAACCCGGAATGCCATGTTGTTGGAATACATGTAAATTACATATCTGTTAGGTGGAAATCGCTCCAGAACTATTTTTCTGTGAAAAATGCACGAATTCGAACCTGGTGTTAGGGAAAGCTTGTGAAAATGTGTACACGTGTCTAGATGAAAATATTCCTTTTATAGAGGATGAAAGATTAGTAATCCACATGCTCTCAACTCAGGAATGCATGTTTGTCAAATCCGTCATGTATGTAGCATGTACGGAACACGGAATATCATGTAGATGGAATCTATTCAAATTACATATCTCTAGGGTAGAATTCACTCCAAGAGGGTTTTTCTGGGATCAAAGTGTGATTTTTGAAACTGGTGATAGGCAGAAGCTACGAAGTCAAAATAAATATTTCATAGTGCATAGGTAACTTGTTTGGTGTTTGAAACATCAGTCATGCGCATGTTCACAACTCAGAAATTCAAGTTTGAGGAATCCGTGATGCATGATACATGTTCGTAATACGGAATGCCATGGTTAGGTAAGCAATGTAAATTACATGTGTATTGGTGAGAATTCGCTCAAAGAGTGTTTTCTGGTGCCAGATGTCCGATTTTAGAAACTGGTGATAGAAAAATCTATGAAGTCAGAGTAAATAATTCTAAGTGTATATACGCATTGTTTGGTGGATGAAAGGTCAGTAATCCATATGCTCACAAGTCAGAAATGCATGATTGCCGAATCCATCATGCATGTAGCATGTACGGAACCCGGAATTCCATGTTGATTGAATTCATGTAAATTACATACCTATTAGGTGGAAATCGCTCCAGAAATATTTTTTTGTGAAAAATGCACGAATTCGAACCTGGTTTTAGGGAAAGCTTGTGAAACTGTGTACACGTGTCTAGATGAATATATTCCATTTATAGAGGAGGAAAGATTAGTAATCCAGATGACCTCAACTCAGGAATGTATATTTGTCGAATCCGTCATGTATGTAGCATGTACGGAACACGGAATATCATGTAGATGGAATCTATTCAAATTACATATCTCTAGGGAAGAGTTCGTTCCAAGAGTGTTTTTGTGGGATCAAAGTGTGATTCTTGAAACTGGTGATAGGAAGAAGCTACAAAGTCAAAGTAAATATTTCAGAGTGTATAGGTAACATGTTTGGTGGTTGAAACATCAGTCATGCGCATGTCCATAACTCAGAAATGCATGTTTGAGGAATCCGTGATGCATGAAACATGCTCGTAATACGGAATTCCATGGTTATGTAAACAATGTCAATTACATGTGTATTGGTGAGAATTCGCTCAAAGAGTGTTTTCTGGTGCCAAATGTCCGATTTTAGAACCTGGTGATAGGAAAAATCTATGAAGTCAGAGTAAATATTTCTAAGTCTATATACGCCTTGTTCGGAGGTTGAAAGGTCTCTAATCCACATGTTCACAAGTCAGAAACGCATGATTGCCAAATCCGTCATACATGTAGCATGTACGGAACCCGGAATGCCATGTTGTTGGAATACATGTAAATTACATATCTGTTAGGTGGAAATCGCTCCAGAACTATTTTTCTGTGAAAAATGCACGAATTCGAACCTGGTGTTAGGGAAAGCTTGTGAAAATGTGTACACGTGTCTAGATGAAAATATTCCATTTATAGAGGAGGAAAGATTAGTAATCCAGATGACCTCAACTCAGGAATGTATATTTGTCGAATCCGTCATGTATGTAGCATGTACGGAACACGGAATATCATGTAGATGGAATCTATTCAAATTACATATCTCTAGGGAAGAATTCGCTCCAAGAGGGTTTTTGTGGGATCAAAGTGTGATTCTTGAAACTGGTGATAGGAAGAATCTACAAAGTCAAAGTAAATATTTCAGAGTGCATAGGTAACTTGTTTGGTGTTTGAAACATCAGTCATGCGCATGTCCACAACTCAGAAATGCATGTTTGAGGAATCCGTGATGCATGAAACATGCTCGTAATACGGAATTCCATGGTTAAGTAAACAATGTCAATTACATGTGTATTGGTGAGAATTCGCTCAAAGAGATTTTTCTGGTGCCAAATGTCCGATTTTAGAACCTGGTGATAGGAAAAACCTATGAAGTCAGAGTAAATATTTCTAAGTCTATATACGCCTTGTTCGGAGGGTGAAAGGTCTGTGATCCACATGTTCACAAGTCAGAAACGCATGATTGCCAAATCCGTCATACATGTAGCATGTACGAAACCCGGAATGCCATGTTGTTGGAATACATGTAAATTACATATCTGTTAGGTGGAAATCGCTCCAGAACTATTTTTCTGTGAAAAATGCACAAATTCGAACCTGGTGTTAGGGAAAGCTTGTGAAAATGTGTACACGTGTCTAGATGAAAATAGTACATTTATAGAGGAGGAAAGTTTAGTAATCCAGATGACCTCAACTCAGGAATGTATATTTGTCGAATCCGTCATGTATGTAGCATGTACGGAACACGGAATATCATGTAGATGGAAACTATTCAAATTACATATCTCTAGGGAAGTATTCGCTCCAAGAGGGTTTTTGTGGGATCAAAAAGTGATTCTTGAAACTGGTGATAGGAAGAAGCTACAAAGTCAAAGTAAATATTTCAGAGTGCATAGGTAACTTGTTTGGTGGTTGAAACATCAGTCATGCGCATGTCCACAACTCAGAAATGCATGTTTGAGGAATCCGTGATGCATGAAACATGCTCGTAATACGGAATTCCATGGTTATGTAAACAATGTCAATTACATGTGTATTGGTGAGAATTCGCTCAAAGAGTGTTTTCTGGTGCCAAATGTCCGATTTTAGAACCTGGTGATAGGAAAAACCTATGAAGTCAGAGTAAATATTTCTAAGTATATATACGCTTTGTTCGGAGGGTGAAAGGTCTGTGATCCACATGTTCACAAGTCAGAAACGCATGATTGCCAAATCCGTCATACATGTAGCATGTACGGAACCCGGAATGCCATGTTGTTGGAATACATGTAAATTACATATCTGTTAGGTGGAAATCGCTCCAGAACTATTTTTCTGTGAAAAATGCACGAATTCGAACCTGGTGTTAGGGAAAGCTTGTGAAAATGTGTACACGTGTCTAGATGAAAATATTCCTTTTATAGAGGATGAAAGATTAGTAATCCACATGCTCTCAACTCAGGAATGCATGTTTGTCAAATCCGTCATGTATGTAGCATGTACGGAACACGGAATATCATGTAGATGGAATCTATTCAAATTACATATCTCTAGGGTAGAATTCACTCCAAGAGGGTTTTTCTGGGATCAAAGTGTGATTTTTGAAACTGGTGATAGGCAGAAGCTACGAAGTCAAAATAAATATTTCATAGTGCATAGGTAACTTGTTTGGTGTTTGAAACATCAGTCATGCGCATGTTCACAACTCAGAAATTCAAGTTTGAGGAATCCGTGATGCATGATACATGTTCGTAATACGGAATGCCATGGTTAGGTAAGCAATGTAAATTACATGTGTATTGGTGAGAATTCGCTCAAAGAGTGTTTTCTGGTGCCAGATGTCCGATTTTAGAAACTGGTGATAGAAAAATCTATGAAGTCAGAGTAAATAATTCTAAGTGTATATACGCATTGTTTGGTGGATGAAAGGTCAGTAATCCATATGCTCACAAGTCAGAAATGCATGATTGCCGAATCCATCATGCATGTAGCATGTACGGAACCCGGAATTCCATGTTGATTGAATTCATGTAAATTACATACCTATTAGGTGGAAATCGCTCCAGAAATATTTTTTTGTGAAAAATGCACGAATTCGAACCTGGTTTTAGGGAAAGCTTGTGAAACTGTGTACACGTGTCTAGATGAATATATTCCATTTATAGAGGAGGAAAGATTAGTAATCCAGATGACCTCAACTCAGGAATGTATATTTGTCGAATCCGTCATGTATGTAGCATGTACGGAACACGGAATATCATGTAGATGGAATCTATTCAAATTACATATCTCTAGGGAAGAGTTCGTTCCAAGAGTGTTTTTGTGGGATCAAAGTGTGATTCTTGAAACTGGTGATAGGAAGAAGCTACAAAGTCAAAGTAAATATTTCAGAGTGTATAGGTAACATGTTTGGTGGTTGAAACATCAGTCATGCGCATGTCCATAACTCAGAAATGCATGTTTGAGGAATCCGTGATGCATGAAACATGCTCGTAATACGGAATTCCATGGTTATGTAAACAATGTCAATTACATGTGTATTGGTGAGAATTCGCTCAAAGAGTGTTTTCTGGTGCCAAATGTCCGATTTTAGAACCTGGTGATAGGAAAAATCTATGAAGTCAGAGTAAATATTTCTAAGTCTATATACGCCTTGTTCGGAGGTTGAAAGGTCTCTAATCCACATGTTCACAAGTCAGAAACGCATGATTGCCAAATCCGTCATACATGTAGCATGTACGGAACCCGGAATGCCATGTTGTTGGAATACATGTAAATTACATATCTGTTAGGTGGAAATCGCTCCAGAACTATTTTTCTGTGAAAAATGCACGAATTCGAACCTGGTGTTAGGGAAAGCTTGTGAAAATGTGTACACGTGTCTAGATGAAAATATTCCATTTATAGAGGAGGAAAGATTAGTAATCCAGATGACCTCAACTCAGGAATGTATATTTGTCGAATCCGTCATGTATGTAGCATGTACGGAACACGGAATATCATGTAGATGGAATCTATTCAAATTACATATCTCTAGGGAAGAATTCGCTCCAAGAGGGTTTTTGTGGGATCAAAGTGTGATTCTTGAAACTGGTGATAGGAAGAATCTACAAAGTCAAAGTAAATATTTCAGAGTGCATAGGTAACTTGTTTGGTGTTTGAAACATCAGTCATGCGCATGTCCACAACTCAGAAATGCATGTTTGAGGAATCCGTGATGCATGAAACATGCTCGTAATACGGAATTCCATGGTTAAGTAAACAATGTCAATTACATGTGTATTGGTGAGAATTCGCTCAAAGAGATTTTTCTGGTGCCAAATGTCCGATTTTAGAACCTGGTGATAGGAAAAACCTATGAAGTCAGAGTAAATATTTCTAAGTCTATATACGCCTTGTTCGGAGGGTGAAAGGTCTGTGATCCACATGTTCACAAGTCAGAAACGCATGATTGCCAAATCCGTCATACATGTAGCATGTACGAAACCCGGAATGCCATGTTGTTGGAATACATGTAAATTACATATCTGTTAGGTGGAAATCGCTCCAGAACTATTTTTCTGTGAAAAATGCACAAATTCGAACCTGGTGTTAGGGAAAGCTTGTGAAAATGTGTACACGTGTCTAGATGAAAATAGTACATTTATAGAGGAGGAAAGTTTAGTAATCCAGATGACCTCAACTCAGGAATGTATATTTGTCGAATCCGTCATGTATGTAGCATGTACGGAACACGGAATATCATGTAGATGGAATCTATTCAAATTACATATCTCTAGGGAAGTATTCGCTCCAAGAGGGTTTTTGTGGGATCAAAAAGTGATTCTTGAAACTGGTGATAGGAAGAAGCTACAAAGTCAAAGTAAATATTTCAGAGTGCATAGGTAACTTGTTTGGTGGTTGAAACATCAGTCATGCGCATGTCCACAACTCAGAAATGCATGTTTGAGGAATCCGTGATGCATGAAACATGCTCGTAATACGGAATTCCATGGTTATGTAAACAATGTCAATTACATGTGTATTGGTGAGAATTCGCTCAAAGAGTGTTTTCTGGTGCCAAATGTCCGATTTTAGAACCTGGTGATAGGAAAAACCTATGAAGTCAGAGTAAATATTTCTAAGTCTATATACGCCTTGTTCGGAGGGTGAATGGTCGGTAATCCACATGTTCACAAGTCAGAAACGCATGATTGCCAAATCCGTCATACATGTAGCATGTACGGAACCCGGAATGCCATGTTGTTGGAATACATGTAAATTACATATCTGTTAGGTGGAAATCGCTCCAGAACTATTTTTCTGTGAAAAATGCACGAATTCGAACCTGGTGTTAGGGAAAGCTTGTGAAAATGTGTACACGTGTCTAGATGAAAATATCCCTTTTATAGAGGATGAAAGATTAGTAATCTACATGCTCTCAACTCAGGAATGCATGTTTGTCAAATCCGTCATGTATGTAGCATGTACGGAACACGGAATATCATGTAGATGGTATCTATTCAAATTACATATCTCTAGGGTAGAATTCGCTCCAAGAGGGTTTTTCTGGGATCAAAGTGTGATTCTTGAAACTGGTGATAGGAAGAAGCTCCAAAGTCAAAATAAATATTTCAGAGTGCATAGGTAACTTGTTTGGTGGTTGAAACATCAGTCATGCGCATGTTCACAACTCAGAAATTCAAGTTTGAAGAATCCGTGATGCATGAAACATGTTCGTAATACGGAATGCCATGGTTATGTAAACAATGTAAATTACATGTGTATTGGTGAGAATTCGCTCAAAGAGTGTTTTCTGGTGCCAGATATAAGATTTTAGATCCTGGTGATAGAAAAATCTATGAAGTCAGAATAAATAATTCTAATTGTATATACACATTGTTTGGTGGATGAAAGGTCAGTAATCCACATGCTCACAAGTCAGAAATGCATGATTGCCGAATCCATCATGCATGTAGCATGTACGGAACCCGGAATGCCATGTTGTTGGAATACATGTAAATTAAATATCTGTTAGGTGGATATCGCTCCAGAACTATTTTTTTGTGAAAAATGCACGGATTCGAACCTGGTTTTAGGGAAAGCTTGTGAAAATGTGTACACGTGTCTAGATGAAAATATTCCTTTTATAGAGGAGGAAAGATTAGTAATCCACATGCTCTCAACCCAGGAATGCATGTTTGTCAAATCCGTCATGAGTGTAGCATGTACGGAACACGGAATATCATGTAGATGGAATCTATTCAAATTACATATCTCTAGGGTAGAATTCACTCCAAGAGGTTTTTTCTGGGATCAAAGTGTGATTTTTGAAACTGGTGATAGGCAGAAGCTACGAAGTCAAAATAAATATTTCATAGTGCATAGGTAACTTGTTTGGTGTTTGAAACATCAGTCATGCGCATGTTCACAACTCAGAAATTCAAGTTTGAGGAATCCGTGATGCATGATACATGTTCGTAATACGGAATGCCATGGTTAGGTAAGCAATGTAAATTACATGTGTATTGGTGAGAATTCGCTCAAAGAGTGTTTTCTGGTGCCAGATGTCCGATTTTAGAAACTGGTGATAGAAAAATCTATGAAGTCAGAGTAAATAATTCTAAGTGTATATACGCATTGTTTGGTGGATGAAAGGTCAGTAATCCATATGCTCACAAGTCAGAAATGCATGATTGCCGAATCCATCATGCATGTAGCATGTACGGAACCCGGAATTCCATGTTGATTGAATTCATGTAAATTACATACCTATTAGGTGGAAATCGCTCCAGAAATATTTTTTTGTGAAAAATGCACGAATTCGAACCTGGTTTTAGGGAAAGCTTGTGAAACTGTGTACACGTGTCTAGATGAATATATTCCATTTATAGAGGAGGAAAGATTAGTAATCCAGATGACCTCAACTCAGGAATGTATATTTGTCGAATCCGTCATGTATGTAGCATGTACGGAACACGGAATATCATGTAGATGGAATCTATTCAAATTACATATCTCTAGGGAAGAGTTCGTTCCAAGAGTGTTTTTGTGGGATCAAAGTGTGATTCTTGAAACTGGTGATAGGAAGAAGCTACAAAGTCAAAGTAAATATTTCAGAGTGTATAGGTAACATGTTTGGTGGTTGAAACATCAGTCATGCGCATGTCCATAACTCAGAAATGCATGTTTGAGGAATCCGTGATGCATGAAACATGCTCGTAATACGGAATTCCATGGTTATGTAAACAATGTCAATTACATGTGTATTGGTGAGAATTCGCTCAAAGAGTGTTTTCTGGTGCCAAATGTCCGATTTTAGAACCTGGTGATAGGAAAAATCTATGAAGTCAGAGTAAATATTTCTAAGTCTATATACGCCTTGTTCGGAGGTTGAAAGGTCTCTAATCCACATGTTCACAAGTCAGAAACGCATGATTGCCAAATCCGTCATACATGTAGCATGTACGGATCCCGGAATGCCATGTTGTTGGAATACATGTAAATTACATATCTGTTAGTTGAATATCGCTCCAGAAATATTTTTCTGTGAAAAATGCACAAATTCGAACCTGGTGTTAGGGAAAGCTTGTGAAAATGTGTACACGTGTCTAGATGAAAATATTCCTTTTATAGAGGAGGAAAGATTAGTAATCCAGATGACCTCAACTCAGGAATGTATATTTGTCAAATCCGTCATGTATGTAGCATGTACGGAACACGGAATATCATGTAGATGGAATGTATTCAAATTACATATCTCTAGGGAAGAATTCGCTCCAAGAGGGTTTTTTCTGGGATCAAAGTGTGATTCTTGAAACTGGAGATAGGAAGAAGCTACAAAGTCAAAGTAAATATTTCAGAGTGCATAGGTAACTTGTTTGGTGGTTGAAACATCAGTCATGTGCATGTGCACATCTCAGAAATGCATGTTTGAGGAATCCGTGATGCATGAAACATGCTCGTAATACGGAATTCCATGGTTATGTAAACAATGTCAATTACATGTGTATTGGTGAGAATTCGCTCAAAGGGTGTTTTCTGGTGCCAAATGTCCGATTTTAGAACCTGGTGATAGGAAAAACCTATGAAGTCAGAGTAAATATTTCTAAGTATATATACGCTTTGTTCGGAGGGTGAAAGGTCTGTGATCCACATGTTCACAAGTCAGAAACGCATGATTGCCAAATCCGTCATACATGTAGCATGTACGGAACCCGGAATGCCATGTTGTAGGAATACATTTAAATTACATATCTGTTAGGTGGAAATCGCTTCAGAACTATTTTTCTGTGAAAAATGCACGAATTCGAACCTGGTGTTAGGGAAAGCATGTGAAAATGTGTACACGTGTCTAGATGAAAATATTCCTTTTATAGAGAATGAAAGATTAGTAATCCACATGCTCTCAACTCAGGAATGCATATTTGTCAAATCCGTCATGTATCTAGCATGTACGGAACAAGGAATATCATGTAGATGGAATCTATTCAAATTACATATCTCTAGGGAAGAATTCGCCTCAAGAGGTTTTTTGTGTGATCAAAGTGTGATTCTTGAAACTGGTGATAGGAAGAAGCTACAAAGTCAAAGTAAATATTTCAGAGTGCATAGGTAACTTGTTTGGTGGTTGAAACATCAGTCATGCGCATGTTCACAACTCAGAAATACATGTTTGAGGAATCCGTGATGCATGAATCATGCTCGTAATACGGAATTCCATGGTTATGTAAACAATGTCAATTACATGTGTATTGGTGAGAATTCGCCCAAAGAGTGTTTTCTGGTGCCAAATGTCCGATTTTAGAACCTGGTGATAGGAAAAACCTATGAAGTCAGAGTAAATATTTCTAAGTCTATATACGCCTTGTTCGGAGTGTGAAAGGTCTGTAATCCACATGTTCACAAGTCAGAAACGCATGATTGCCAAATCCGTCATACATGTAGCATGTACGGAACCCGGAATGCCATGTTGTTGGAATACATGTAAATTACATATCTGTTAGGTGGATATCGCTCCTGAAAAATTTTTCTGTGATAAATGCACAAATTCGAACCTGGTGTTAGGGAAAGCTTGTGAAAATGTGTACACGTGTCTAGATGAAAATATTCCTTTTATAGAGGATGAAAGATTAGTAATCCACATGCTCTCAACCCAGGAATGCATGTTTGTCAAATCCGTCATGAGTGTAGCATGTAAGGGACACGGAATATCATGTAGATGGAATCTATTCAAATTACATATCTCTAGTGTAGAATTCGCTACAACAGGGTTTCTCTGGGATCAAAGTGTGATTCTCAAAACTGGTGATAGGCAGAAGCTACAAAGTCAAAATAAATATTTCATAGTGCATAGGTAACTTGTTTGGTGGTTGAAACATCAGTCATGCGCATGTTCACAACTCAGAAATTCAAGTTTGAGGAATCCGTGATGCATGAATCATGTTCGTAATACGGAATGCCATGGTTATGTAAACAATGTAAATTACATGTGTATTGGTGAGAATTCGCTCTAAGAGTGTTTTCTGGTGCCAGATGTCCGATTTTAGAACCTGGTGATAGAAAAATCTATGAAGTCAGAATAAATAATTCTAAGTGTATATACGCATTGTTTGTTGGATGAAAGGTCAGTAATCCACATGCTCACAAGTCAGGAATGCATGATTGCCGAATCCATCATGCATGTAGCATGTACGGAACCCGGAATGCCATGTTGATGGAATTCATGTAAATTACATACCTATTAGGTGGAAATCGCTCCAGAAATATTTTTTTTGTGAAAAATGCACGAATTCGAACCTGGTTTTAGGGAAAGCTTGTGAAAATGTGTACACGTGTCTAGATGAAAATATTCCTTTTATAGAGGAGGAAAGATTAGTAATCCAGATGACCTCAACTCAGGAATGTATATTTGTCGAATCCGTCATGTATGTAGCATGTACGGAACACGGAATATCATGTAGATGGAATCTATTCAAATTACATATCTCTAGGGAAGAGTTCGCTCCAAGAGGGTTTTTGTGGGATCAATGTCTGATTCTTGAAACTGGTGATAGGAAGAAGCTACAAAGTCAAAGTAAATATTTCAGAGTGCATAGGTAACTTGTTTGGTGGTTGAAACATCAGTCATGCGCATGTTCACAACTCAGAAATGCATGTTTGAGGAATCCGTGATGCATGAAACATGCTCGTAATACGGAATTCCATGGTTATGTAAACAATGTCAATTACATGTGTATTGGTGAGAATTCGCTCAAAGAGTGTTTTCTGGTGCCAAATGTCCGATTTTAGAACCTGGTGATAGGAAAAACCTATGAAGTCAGAGTAAATATTTCTAAGTCTATATACGCCTTGTTCGGAGTGTGAAAGGTCTGTAATCCACATGTTCACAAGTCAGAAACGCATGATTGCCAAATCCGTCATACATGTAGCATGTACGAAACCCGGAATGCCATGTTGTTGGAATACATGTAAATTACATATCTGTTAGGTGGAAATCGCTCCAGAAATATTTTTTTGTGAAAAATGCACGAATTCGAACCTGGTGTTAGGGAAAGCTTGTGAAAATGTGTACACGTGTCTAGATGAAAATATTCCTTTTATAGAGGATGAAAGATTAGTAATCCACATACTCTCAACTCAGGAATGCATGTTTGTCAAATCCGTCATGTATGTAGCATGTACGGAACACGGAATATCATGTAGATGGAATCTATTCAAATTACATATCTCTAGGGAGGAATTCGCTCCAAGAGGGTTTTTCTGGGATCAAAGTGTGATTTTTGAAACTGGTGATAGGCAGAAGCAACGAAGTCAAAATAAATATTTCATAGTGCATAAGTAACCTGTTTGGTGGTTGAAACATCAGTCATGCGCATGTTCACAACTCAGAAATTCAAGTTTGAGGAATCCGTGATGCATGAAACATGTTCGTAATACGGAATGCCATGGTTATGTAAACAATGTAAATTACATGTGTATTGGTGAGCATTCGCTCAAAGAGTGTTTTCTGGTGCCAGATGTCCGATTTTAGAACCTGGTGATAGAAAAATCTATGAAGTCAGAGTAAATAATTCTAAGTGTATATACGCATTGTTTGGTGGATGAAAGGTCAGTAATCCATATGCTCACAAGTCAGAAATGCATGATAGCCGAATCCATCATGCATGTAGCATGTACGGAACCCGGAATGACATGTTGATGGAATTCATGCAAATTACATACCTTTTAGGTGGAAATCGCTCCAGAAATATTTTTTTGTGAAAAATGCACGAATTCGAACCTGGTTTTAGGGAAAGCTTGTGAAACTGTGTACACGTGTCTAGATGAAAATATTCCTTTTATAGAGGAGGAAAGATTAGTAATCCAGATGACCTCAACTCAGGAAT
>NW_027329023.1:0-28780 GCF_048564905.1 Vicugna pacos | reverse complement strand
GAAGAGGGGTAACAGTGGAGCTCCCATATTCTGTTGTGCACTAAGGGGACAGAGCAGATTAACTACTTAGTTGGATCATAAGCCACTCCTTTAAGTGGCTTCTTTGGTCACAAGCACCTTCCCTTCTTTATTTGAGTGCTCTTTATTCAGTGGCAGTGTGAGAGTTAACACAGCTTCCAAGGGTCGTGCTGGTGCTATTGAAAAATCACTACAATCTAGATGACAATGCTATTATCCAGTGCAATGAGCGTCATAGCAGAAGGAACTACTCTATTCATGGACTCTTATTTAGAGATGGGTAAGGACTTTAGAGATCATTTAAGCCCTGAAGTTACACTTATTTCTTCTGGTCACATAGGTGATCTGTGTCAGAGCTGAAATTAAAGCATTTAAGTCCCTAGATGTCCATCCTGCACTCTTTCTACAACTTGGCATGGGGAAGCTAATGATCTCACCACTGATCCTTTAGTTGAGTCCTTTATAAAATTTATTCCGTGGAGCCCTAAGCCAGGGAGGCCAGGTCCTCAGGCCCTACTATTTGAGCTGCTATAGTTTTTATGTTTTAAATATTGGGCTTCTCATATTTTTTAAATAAATGCCTTTTAATATAAAAATGAATATAAAGAAAATAAAATCTCAGTGTAGTCACCACCCAGCTTGGTTAAATCTCAACATTTTACTATGCCATATATTCCTTCTTCCTTTCCTTCCTTTGTCTTCTTTTTCTTCATTCCTTCATTCTTTCTTCCTTCCTTCCTTTGACTCCTTCATTTCCTTCTTGCTTTCCTCATTCCTTCACATTTTTCCCTTCCCTCCTCCTCTCTGCTTCTCCCTTCCTTCCTTTTCTCTTTCCATCTCTTCTTACTTCCTTTTCCCTTCTTTCTTCCTTTTAAAAATACACACATTACAGATTTGGACAGAGGCCTCATCCTTGTCCCGTTTTCCTTCCCAGAGGTAACCTCTATATTCAGTTGGTGTTTCTCATTCCTAGCCCTATTTTATAACCTAATTATATATGTATATCCCTAAACAGTGCGTTGCACTTTTTGTGCAGTTTTGCATAATTTTTATACAATGGTGTCTTTTGCTTATTTTGTTTGTTTGTTTGTTTTTTTCTGAGACAGATGTTAATGTACAGGACATTTACAAAAGAAATTTTGGGGGCTCACACCTGTGGAAAGGTAAGAAAGGAAGCATGATAGGGCAGAGATCTGTCCAGTAAATACTCGGACAGATTCCATTCTTTTCCAACAGGAGCTCTCTTCTTAGCATAACAGAACTGCTTTGTTTGAGAGTTTAACTTTGTTTGGAGCTTGACTATTCTTACAATGAATTCCTGAGCCTTATTCTCAGCTTTCTCTTCCTTCCCACTGCAGGGAGTGAGAGTTTTCTATATGCTACCAAGTAGGTTCTCTGACTTTCTCATTTAGATTTTAATTACCAATTAACCACTCTCACGTCTCTTTGGCACAGCTTAAATTGCATTTAGCAAGAGTCACACAAGTCTACTGCTCTTATACTTACCATTTCCCCCACATTTCTCAAGTGCCTAAAATATCATATATTACCTACTAATTCATTTGCTTCTGTCAGTGAGTCATCTCAGTTCATTGCCTTTAAATATTTTAAGAGTTAAACTGCTAGTTTGTGCTAGGACTATCTGTGCTCTATTTGCTCCTAGCAATGGGGTCTTCATTTAATTATTCTGGACCTGACTTCAGCTACATAAAATATTTTATTATTTTTTTATTACAAACAGATGTATTAATGGGTCTATGATCACAGAGTGGTTCTTCTGTGGGGCTAATTTATATTTATATTTTATATCTACAATTATCATTCAATGAGTGGATTCAATTCAAGCACTTTCTGCAGTTTGGACCAATGAGACATTTGGAGACCAGCTCAAAAATCATAGTAGTAGGTTTAGATTGGCCATGTTTATATCAAACTTATGAGAATTCAGTAAATGATGTTTTATAACACTATCAGTTATCAGTGTAATGTACTCCATTAAACTACACATTTTCAGTTTTTAGAAGCCTAATTTTCTTGGGTGGCAAAATTCAGTGGAGGTGAAGCTAGAGGTGAGACAGGATGGAAGGAGGCAAGGCACAGCCATTCAAGGAATGCTACAGCAGTTAACATCAAAATGGTGAAAGAGTCAACTGCCAGTAGGCCTTGAGGCTCAAGATGATGAGAGATTTAATTTCTAGTAGATCTTGAGCTTCATTATACACTCATTGTAACATATTAACGTGGTGAATAACATGCCCACAGGCACAATGGCAGTCCCAAGGCTAGCCACAAAACATCAAAGTGTGGGAAATGGCCAACTTCCTGGGAATCCCAGTCCCTTCCCCAGGCTACTTAGACTGGTCCTTTCACTTATTATCATATGAAGCCACCAAGCCATAAAAACCAACAATAGTCACCTCAAAGCTGCCCCTCTTCCTCCCTCTTTGGAGACAGCCCACATTCTGTCTATGGAATGTGTACCTACTTTTAATCTGAGCACCCAACCCCCAAACCCCATGGCCTTTCTCTTGCCTTTCAGTGTACCTCTGAATAAATCTACCTTTACTCAACTGTGGCTCACTCTTGAATTCTTTACTGTGCAAAGCCAAGGACCCACACTTGATGGGGCACATCCCAGGGGCTCCTCACACCCCCACATCCATTTTCCTGCATCAGAGGGATGTCATGGAAGCAGCCAGTCACTCCAGGTTTTTTTTGTTTGCTTGTTTTGTTTTTTATTTTTTGCTCTAGTCAAAGAAGTTGTGAAGGAAAAGCCAGGCTGGTTTAACAAGATAACTCACAAATCTAGGAATGTGAAGGAGAGGCTGGGCTGGGCTAACAAGATAACTCACAAATCTAAGTATCAGAATACGGATCTGAGTTCTGCTGGACTAACTTGTAAATCTAAGTTAATTAGTGTTGGTTTGCTGATTCCCTGTTCATGGTTTTTTGTTTGTTTGTTTGTTTTTGTTTGTTTGTTTTTTGCTAGCCAGCTGGATTTTCAAAGAGATATATCTGGCTTTGGAATGTTGGTTTGCTGTCTCCCTGCCTCCACTTTTGTGATAATGATGCTGCTAAAGCTGTTCCATGCCTATTGGCCTAATACCCCAAGCTTGTATTTTACCCTATAAAACCTTGTGCACACGTCTTGGAGGTGCTTAGAGCTTCAGAGCAGAAGCCCCTCTGAGCCCGCCATCATAATACATCTGAACACTCCAACCCTCTGAGTGGTGCTTGTTTCTTGGCTGGCCTGTGGTTTCTGTAACAAAGTTACCCCAACAGGTAAAGACCCCAGTTCTTGTCAGATCTCAAAAGACAAGTTTACAGTTGGGAGACAGTGCCTTGTGTAGCAAAAGATTTTAAAGATTTATTTAGAAAAGAACAGGAGGCAGGCTGTTCCAAGGGAGGAAAAGCAGTGGCTTCTGTTTTCCCTTTCTCCTGTACCCTCAATTAGAGGTGGTCTTTTGATTGATTGGTGGCTCTTGTCCCTAGAATGCTTAGTCATGTTTGGCCCCTTTGTGCATGTCCTTACTATGGTGTACACAGGAAAACCCATGGTGGGGGAGGGCACTAAGCCACAATGTTAATTATAATACGATGAACATTGGACCCTGTCCAGTTAAGTCCTTTCTGCTACTGTGCAGTTGTGGCTGTCGGGTTTTACCAGTTTCTTGCTGGCACTCATTTAGAAGTAAAGTCCCTTTATACTGGAGGTGGGCATAACATCGTCTTCCAGACCATCCTCCCTCTCCTCCACCTGTCTGCCCGGTGCCCCCACTTATCTAATTACCTAACAAAAGTACTTCTGAACTCCTATCACTCAAATTTGTGTGTTAACTTCTATTAATTTAAAGCAGTGACACTTGTGTTAGAGTTTTGCTTATCATTTAAGACTTTTAGCAATCGCACTGTTTGTTTCTCCATGGTTACTCTTATATTAGTAGATCTATACATTTCACAAAGCTCTCTTAGCCACATGGATTTTGAGATGCTTTGGGGGGGTATTAAATGGAATTTTTCATGGAAGAAATTAAATTCAAGTTAAACCCGGGCTTTACACAGCAAAATCCATGTTCAGATATCATGGTCTGAGGGGCAAACTCTACTACACTGATCAACTAGGATTATGTGATTTATCAGCTGTTACTGTTGTTTTGTCAGTGAGAAAGGATTTCATTCGTGTATATACACTGTGATTCTAGAACATTTAATCTTAAAGTTTACCTTGGTAATTGGAGTTTTGTATTTCTAAAAATGAATCCCAATCTCTATTTGTGTGCTGCCAAGACTACATCAAATAGCTGAATATAGGAAGGAGTGAGTTGAAAACTTGCTAAAGTGATGGAAAAGTGTTAGTACTTAGTGAAGTTATTGAGGAGAAAGGGAAATGACCAAGTATAGGCCATCTTTTCTTTCGTATAAAGCTTAAAAATTAACTTTTAATTTTAGTAGAGATGGAATAGCATGGGCTTAGCTGAGAGTTTAGAAAAGTCCCCCTCCTACATAAACTTAGGAATGAGTGGTAGAGTACTGACTAACTCAGCAGAGATCTTTCTTTGGTGAACTTTTTTTTTTTGGTGGGGCTGGGGGTTGCTCTTAGGAGGGTTGGGCAAATATTCCAGAGTGGTCAGAGAAGCAGATGCAGAAGGAGATGCCAGGTCCATCATGGGGTTTCATTTGGTACATGCTAATACTAGGCCAATTAGCTGGTAAACCACTTTGCCAGTGGTTTGATGACACGCTGCAAGGTAGGGCTTTGCCAAATTAGGAAACTCTGGTATTGTACACCATTGCTCATTGATCCTTGGAGTTTTCATCTCTGTTTCAAAAGAACTTGGCAATCTTGTGGTTTGGTTTAGAGAACTGTTTATAATATTCCTGGTGCTATACCATGGCATTGATCACCTTCTCATGATTTAGGGGAGAGAGCAGAGTCAATGCCCAGGTAGCTGTGAATAATGTGTTCTCCTGAAGATCTGCAGACCCATTCTTTTACCTGCTCTTGTATCCATTATAATGACATTTGGTTCCACTATCCTATTTAACTCCGAACTCTTCCAGAAGAAATAGAAAAATATGAAAATGACTGATGTAAACTGTGAACAACTAGTTAAGAGTAATAAATTTAAGTTCTGGAAATTAGTTCTTAAATGGTAAATAAAGTCTCCCCCCCCCAGTATTATTGTGACATAATTAACATACAGCACTGTATAAGTTTAAGGTGTGACACATAATTATTTGATTTACATATACTGTGAAATGATTACCACAACAAGTTTACTTAACATTCATCATCTCACATAAATGCAAAAAGGAGAAAAAGAAAAAAAAGGTTTTTCTTATGTAAAAGCTGTTTTAACAAGGGGTTCTCTAAAAAGTAGTTTTTGATTTAACAGCATCTTGATAAACAAAGGCCAGTTTCAGGGCCAAGCCAAATTTCTCCTAAACTCTAATCTTATTACTTTGAGGAGCAACTGGCCCAGCATTGTACATAAGTTTTGCAAGGCTCATAAAATAACCTCTCCCCTGAGCCTCTAGGATCCAGGCATCCAAGTGCATGTGACTTAGTAATATTTGCACAGCAGTATCCTGCATGCTTTGAGTGATGTTGCCATTTGCTGGAGTTCTCAGCAGTGCAGCTCTTCCACCCAGTTGCAACCAATTTCACTGATCAGTAGCTCTGGCTTAGCTTCACCCTCATAAATTTAATAATTCACTTGACAGGTGCAGAGCAGACAGAGCTCAAAGAAATGTGTAGATTCTTGGAAGAGTCAGGAAAAAGACTAACTGACTTTTTATTAGCTTTTGGATCCTGACATTTAATTTGAATAAGGGGATGATGCGGTAGTTCAGGATGCTCAGGCACAAGAGATTTTTTTTCTTTTTCAGTTCTTAAATTTTTATTCTTCTTTCCTCTGTGAAGTGACGCCAATCTGTGGAATCCATTTACAAACCATGGTTGTTAAATGTGGCCAGTCATTGGCCCATAGGGTTGGGCTAGTAAAGCATAAGAACAGAGCATCAACTTTGTGCTGACCCTTTACATTGCTGGGGGCACATGTAACTGCAATCATACAGAGACTTGGCTTACGTTATGTGTACACACACGCACACACACACGGCCAGACTGTCTGAATCCAAATTTCTGTGATGTTTCTTACTAGCTGAGTAATCTTGGGCATGTTATTCAGCCTCCTTGAATCTCATTTTTAATTTGCAGAAATTGGTATTTCCTCTCTCATTGTGAGGATTGAACAAGTAAATAGATGTAAAACAGTTTTAAAAAGTGTCAGGAATATCAGAAACTCTCAGTGAATGTTAACTCTTATTAAAATTGTTATCCTCACTCTTATGTAAAGGTCTATCATTTATAATTTTTTCTGTAAAGCCCAAAATTGATCTTTCTGTTTTTTGCTTTTTAATTTTTAAACTGGTAAGTTATTCGTATGGTAAAAACTCACACAAAACTAAAATATATATAGTAAGTTAAGTCTCCTTCCCAATTTCTGCCCCTAGGTCCCGCTTTTCCCCTTCTCAAAGGTAACCATTTTTTTCATTTCTTAAGTATTTTCCAGAGATATGTATATATAGAAATGAATTTACTCAAATCCTCTACCTAGGACTTTAAAATATATTTTGAATACCAATTGAAGACTGTTATCTATAAGGGAAATAATAAGTTTGCCTCATTTGTATTATGACTAATCAAAATAGTATTAATCATAGTTTGAATAATAATAGCTGTCTTTGCTATGAAGCAGACACTCTGCTAAGTTCTAAAACCAAAGTATCTGATTTAGCACCTGTAGCAACCCTCTGAGGTGAGTATTGTTATCATCCCTAATTGATATATAAAGAAACAGTGGCCAAGAGAGACTACATTTTGGAGAAGTCTTTGGATATCACTTTCTTGGATGTAGATCCAAGGGAGCAGTTGCAAATTCCCTGATGCTAGAGAATTTTAAGTGTAATATGGGGAATTCTGTCCCACGAAACACTTCAGCAAATCTCAGGGACCTAAAGCTCTAGATACAAATACTTCCAAGGCATACTGGTGACATAATGCATGTACATATTACAGCATCTTCTTTGAGCCAAAAAGTGTCTCCTGACATTTCATGGGACAGTCCTCAGAAGTGTAATTCTGAGCAGTAGGCACTGAAAATTGTCATGCTTACTTTGGTCTGTAATGTCTTTGAGTCATTTTGTCTTTCACCACTGAAAGACTGATCTCACTGGGCAAAGTCAGCCAGAGCAGCTTCTTAGATCTGTTAGCATAATTTCTTATTTATTTTTAAGGAGGAAGCTTGAGTTTTTAGAAACTGGTGGAAAGACAGAGTTGGAAGGGGTTTAAATGAGTTCAGAAGTAAATGACAAGTGAAAATGATGCAGCAGGAGAAGTTGTGTTCAGCTGCTGGCCTCTGTCTCATCTCTGATTGCTCTCCAGCCTCAGCACAGCCCTTTTGTACTCAGGAAAGCCTCTTGGTACTCATGTGATCCCTTTATCTTTTCTGCAAGAACTTGCCTTCACACAACTGCCTGTAAAATTCCAGCGTGCTGAAGTGATTCATCACTAGTTATAAGGGCGAACACAAATTATATATAAGAGGCTTAATTATCCTGTCTGAAAATAAGGGAGGAGACTCCCTACCCCTCCCCTTTCCTAGAGCATTTAGTTTAGAAACCTAATCATTTTAAGTTCTTTTCCATTTCTTTGAAATTCATGTAAATCTTTTAAAAGCTAAATAAGCCTCTTGCCAAGACTGTCTCTCTCAAGGACCTGGGAGCCACCTGTCAAATATAGTCAGTTGAGGAAGATAACAACCCAACCTGTGGGAGGGCAGGAGTCTGGCTTCAGTGAGCACTTCATTCCAAGTTGCAGAGCTACCTCCTTTCATAAAGATGTGAGAAATTTACTTTTCCTTTGAACAAAGCCAATTAACCAACACAAATGGCCACAGAGATTACCAGGTGAATTTAGGATGAACCATGTGTGAGACAAATGGTGCTGTTAAGTACTCTTATTTGAGGACTAGTTATTGGTTGTCTTAGCACAGGTATGTAATGGGTCGTATCTGCCCAGCTACATAGAAAGGTGAATTTTCTTTGTCTTTGCAGTCTCTTCAAAGTCTACCTATAATGCTCATCACATTCTGGTTTAATGCTTATTCAGTAATAAAATTGCTTTATTTCCCTATATTTGTGAAGAGGCTTTTCTGGGTTGGGAGGAAATTTTTTTAAATTTTATTTCCCAACATAGTATACTCTGTTCAGAGGCAACTATTTTTTTAACTGAGGTCAAACCTTAAAGATTATGTCACTGAAAAATTGGCCACTGCACCCTGAAAAGCAGATTCAAACTGGGAGGTACAGTTTTGGTAGCAAGGAGCAGCTTAATTGTTTAGCCCGGCATAGGGAGTCATAGCAGGCTAATGCCTTAAAGACTGAATATTCAGGTTTTATATAAAAACTGGATGGAACAGAAAAGGTGATAACAATCAGAGCATTTTACAGAGTGCTACATTCCTCTTAACCTCATTGAATCTTCAGGAGGATCTCTGGAGGGCCTGTCTATTTGCAGATTATCAGCCTGATATCTCCTTCCTGGAGCATAGTCTTTGGGTTAAAGTTATTCTCAGTAAAGAATGAATCAGAAAACAGCTTTGCATCAGGGAAGTCAGTTTGTTAATTTGCTTTATACTCCTTCAATTAGAACACAAATTTCTATAGCATTTTAAGTACCGTAAACTGAGATGGGAAGTTAATCAGGAAAACTGAGACTAGACATAGCCAAGGAATACCTGAAGTTCTATCCAATAGCCAGTCTCTTGGAAATGTGAAGTGCTTTCTTGACGGGGTGGAGGAAGGCGGGTTGGGGGGATGGACGGGTAACTACCCTCCAGTGTTTGACTCCTGTTTGGAGGACATTCACACTCTTCGAACATTAAAAGAGAGCAACTCAGCCTTGTTCATAGGAATTTCTCTGGCCTGAAAATCTGACATTGTTGCCGCTTGTAAGTTTAAATATTTTCATCAAATAATAATGAGACACACACTAAATTTAACATATTTTTTTAGCAGTTCAACTGTCTTTTTTACTGGGCCACTTACCAGCTTCCCCAATCGTTCCTGAGTTTCGGTAGCACTCAAAGAGTATATTGTAGTTTTCCTTGCTACTGGTGATGTCATCCATGAGGTTTATATGTCCTTGAGGATAGAAACCATGTTTTATTCATCTCTGTCCCCCAAACATCTGGGCACATAGCAAGTGCTCATTAAATACTTGGATGAACAAATAAATACATGGGACTTCCAATGTACAAGGCATTATAAAACACAAGAAGAATACATAGGTGATAAAAATAGATAATGATCCTTGAGTTTTTACATAATTGATATTGAAAAAGTCTGACTCATGGGAGATAATTATCAAAAAATTTTATTGTTTCCCACTCTTGCTTTGAAATCTTCTCTTTTGGGATAGTTCTCCAACTACCCCGTACCTTTCCTGACTATGACTTGTTAAGACAAAATACTGAGTTATAATTATCACCTCCAATTTTACTATATGAATACATAGTTTGAAGTTGTTTTAACTTTGAGGCACCTCCTCTCCAGCTCAGGTCTGACAAAAAAGGGGAGCATCCTCAGTCAGGGAATGGGGAGTGGTCAGCTTCTCTTCTCTTACCTCAAGTGTGATTTTTACCCACTTGGGATCTTATTTGTATGGATTTCTGGTGTTGTGGGAGAATAGGTTCTTGCCTTGCGCAGGAAAGAATTCAAGAGCAAGGCATGGTAAAGTGAATGCAGGTTTATTTAGAGAGAAACACACTCCATAGACAGAGTGCAGTCTGTCTCACTCAGAAGGGAAAACGGCTTAGGAGATACACACTCTACAGGCAGAATGTGGGCCATCTCAGAAAGATGAGAGGAAGAGAAGCCAAGAGGTGTGAGGTGTTTAGTTTAAAGTAAAAGTAGATACTCACTCCATAGACAGAGGGCAGGATGTCTCAGAGGGCAAGAGAGAGCGACAGAGCCAGAACGACCAAGAGGTGCAGGGTTGTTGGGTTTTATGGGCTTGGTAATTTCATATGCTAATGAGCAGGACAATTATTCCAACTACTTTGGGGAAGGGGTGAGGGTTTCCAGGAAACACCCCCTGCCCACTTTTTGACCTTTTATGGTCAGCCGCATAACTGTCATTGCACCTGTGGGTGCAACATGAGGCTCAAGGTCTACTGGAAGTCGCAACTTCTGCCATCTTGGTTCTAACCACTTTGTCCTGTCCTCAGTGGCTGTGTCATTCCTTCAGTGGTTGTGACCTGGCCCCTTCGCTCCTATTTCAGTGGAATGCCCTTGGATTGAGTTTCCTTTGGTCATGCCTGACGGAACAAATGGCATTGAGTTGTTTTAGTTCTTCAGAGAAAAAGCTTTGGCGTCATCCTTGACACCTATCTTTCTTCCATGAGCTATGTCCAATTCTTCAGCAAATCCTTCAAAATTCTCCCCCATCCAGCTATTTCTCTTGCAAATGCCACTTCAGGCTGCGACCCCCACAGCCTCTGTTTAAACTTTAGCACTAGTTTTCGACCTTTTCTCCCAGCAGATTCCGTCCGCCACCTCTAAGTCTACTTTCCACTCAGTACCCTGAGGGGTCCTTTGAATATGCCAGATTGTATCATTTCATTCTTCTATCCTAAAACCCAGAAGGATTCCCATCCCTCTTCGTTATGGGTGTTTAGGCCAGCTGATTTGAGAAGAGAAGGTAGAAATTGTGCCCTGTGACTCTGAATGTGTGTTTTTGCAGATAATAAATGTCAGCAGAAAAAGGATTAGGAGGCTGTCATTTCACCAGTCATCCCCTAGATGACACTGTGGGACCAAGCAAATTTCTGCCCGGGTGGTGATTTCCAAGGGTCTCGGAGAGCACAGTCACTTCTAGAGGAATACTTTGCTTCAGGCAGTCGGGACTAAAACGGACAGAATTTCCTGATCTTTTTCTTTCTTCTTCTTCCCAACCCCATTTTTTAAAGGGAACCGACTGTAGCCTGAAAGAAATAATTGGAAAGATTCTGAAGGGGCTGAATTCTCGCAGAGAAACAGGTTGCTGCTGTTTGATGACGGAGAATGACGGGGATCCGCGCCCAGGAGGTTGGAGGGTCAGGGCGGGCGCGGCGCGGAGAGCACCCCAGCCCCCAGGAACTCGGACTGCTTGGAGGGGCTTGTTCCCGAGCCGAGATGCCAGACTGGAAGCGTTGGCGTTTGGGAAGAAAGTTCACAAAGTTTCATCCGAATTCGTCACTTTTACGAAACGTCTTCTTTTCTCTGAGGCCAAGCTTCTGCGAATGCAGAAACGAGGCGGGTGTCAACAGGCGGCCTGAGGGGAGCAGGTGCAGGGCGGCGGCGGCGCGGGTTTAGGGCGGCCGCTCCTCGCACCCGGGTCGCCGGGAACTGAGCCTGCGCACGTGGGGCGGGGGCGGGGGCGGGGGAGCGGACGGTCCCCTCAGGCCTGCGGGGAAGGAGGAGAGCGGAGGGCGGTGCCCGCGGCCTGGCCCAGGCCGGACGCGGCCCTGAGCTGTGTCTGAGGAGGGGCCGGCCGCCCAGGGGCCAGCGGGCCGGGCGCTGTAGGACGCGGCGCCCCCCGCGGCCCGGGACGCTCGCGCGCTGCCGGCGGCCCCGGCGAGGCGGTGCAGGGAGCGCGTCCCGCCTGGAGGCCGCCTCCTGCCCTCGCCCCCCGAGGCCCGCGCCGGGCGGCCGCCCAGTCCTCCCCGGTGTGCGCGGCGCCCCGCCGGCGCCTGCGAGTTTTCTTCAGGTGGGCAGGGGGCCCGCTGGGACGCCTCGGTGTTTACGACGGGAGCCACCAGAGTCGCCAGTTGTGTCCCGGCTTGGAAACAGCCCGCACACGCCCTTGTTGCAGCTCTTTCGCTTGGTCAGTGTTGTTTTCGCGGAGGCTGGAGGGCTCCCTGAGGTTCCTCTGGGTCGTGAGGAGAACATGATTTGCGCGGCCCAGAGAAAAATGAAGTTGTGCGAAATTTTAAGAATTTCAAGACTGGTGGCAGAGCATTGGAACAGACTGGTCCTCATGAGTGTGACTGCTCAGGTGTCGCCCATTAAGCCCACGACGCCAGCCCTGCCTCCAGGCACCCCCTTTCCCGTGTTCAACCGGGGGTATCTGTTTTAGCCCCGTCTCCCCTACTTTTTTGACTTTTAGGGGACATTGTTGTCTATCTCGGACCTACAGGGGAGGGACTCTTTCAATAAAGGGTGAAAAAAGCCGCTACCTTTTTAGAAACCATGCTCCTAACCCCTCTTCTCATTCATGTTAATTTAATGGCTGCCTTGATATCTTTCAAAGGAGCTTCCTCAAAACCGTGTGTTTCTGAAGCCCAGGAACACTTTCTGTGTTGTTCTGAACACGCTTGTAAGGAGGACAATCCTTGGTGTGGAAGAGCTCAGGAGAGGCCACAGCTGAACTCAGACATCAGGAGAGAGGGGCTTTGAAACTGCCTGAAAGCCATCCTGGTTTTGATGACAATGTGCAGGTATCTGGCTCTTTTTAATGCAGGTAAAAGATGTTAAGTTTAAAAAATTTTTTTTTCATTTAAAATCTTCCAGATTATTTTCCTTCTCCCTTTTGAATGAAATTTATTTTATGTTTTGCCGTGAATAAAATTAGTTGATTTACCATTCTTTGATTAGAAATGAATAAACATAAGTGCTATAGTCAATTTTTAGTAATCACACCACTCTCACACACAAGATTTCATTTAACTCTCACAGAATCCCTGTGGGGAGACCCTCACATTGCCATTTTCCAGAAGAAAAACAGCCTCAAGAATATGAAGTGACTGACCCAAGGTCACACAGCTAGGAATAAGTGGGGAACATGAGGTTGGATTCTCAGGTCAATGCAGATCTTTTATTTCCAAATCCATACCTACTCCATTGTATCACAGTGCCTTTTCAATAGTTAGTCTCTTGGTATACAGATATGAAAGTTCACAGGTTAATCCTTTGTTAGAGTCTCCACTTTTTGTAGCCAGAGATAGCTTCACAGTAGATTAAAATAAAATTCAGTCAGCATTACCTTTCTCTTGAAAATATTCAGTTAGTGGTCAAAGAGTGGGATAGTTTTGGCCTCATTTTTAGGATAGTTTCCCATGAAGAAGTCTGTGTTGAACAATACCAAAAGTATGCCCACTGTGCCTTCTCCCATCAGCCAACATCTATTGCATATGTAAAAATCCTTTCTGTGTTAATATAAATAGAATAGACTAGCATTTATCTTTTATAAATCTGCCTTTCCAATTGACCTTAAGTTTTCTTTTGATTTTTGTAGTGGTAGCCCATCTGGGGCTGAACATGCACGTATTATTTACATTTTATCAGTTTAGAGTCTATATTTTGGTTAATAAGTTTCATCTCACATGCTTGTCTTGATGATTGGCAATGAATTTCTATAGCACTGTGGTGAAATAACGTTCTCCCACCGTGTAGCCCATCATTATAAATAACACTAAAATATACCTAAGTTGTCTACCATTCCTCATCTACTATAGATTATTTATACTGGGGTTGAGGGAATCATGTTTCAATGTGTTTATTATGTCTACCATTGCCAGGAAAGTCTGCTGGTAGTCTGCTGAACATCAGCTAAATCTTCTTTAGATCATAGTGACCTGTCTGGAAGCACTAAAAATTGCTGTCTGTCTTCCTGTTGTATATCTGGCTGCTTCAATGCATCCCAAATCTAATGCAGATTTTCCTGGCATCCCAGTAGCTCCTTGGTAGATAGACCTCTTGCTTCCTCCTGGCAGGCCAACTGACAAATGCCAGATGCTACCTCTTGGCTTCCTTTGATTTGCCCTTCAAATATGTGGCCTGGTCTTTCCTCATTTGGTCGTCTGATTCCATGTTTTGTGTGCTCTTCAAAGACAGGGGTCTCAGGCACAGAAATTTTTCAGAGAGAAGTAAGTCTAAGTAGAAATTTTGAGTATCATCGACTATAGTAAAATACATGAATCAGATAATTAGAAACTTGAGAGCTGATTCAGTTCACAACTAAAACATTAAAAGTCTCTTTATGCCAGATAAGTATTTGCCAAATTTAAATCAGAAGATCATTGGAGTATGAGAACCTTAATAAGTCTCATGATTGGGCAAGCAATGGTTCCTTTAATTCAGCCTTGAATTTTTCACTTTTTTAGGACACATTTAAGAGAGCCAGAGGAAGTCTGTCCTTCTAAGCACATTTAAGGGGAAGCTAATTTATGCTTGTGCATTTTTTTACGCAAATTTATGGGTTTGGATTTTAAGATGTCAAACAGAAAGAGCAAGGTGGGAATAAATAGCATGGGGAATAGGAGGCAGGTGACTTTAAGGCGAGGGCCTCCTGGAGTCTGAAAAATACAGCTAGTTGTAGAGATCAAGTTCAACTTGAAATGGGGTTCTCAGGGGTCAGACTGCACAAGGCAGGGCTTTCACCTCATGTTGTTTATATTAACAGATTAACTTTATTGTCCCTTTCCCCGGCAACATCTTTCTCTCAAGTTATTGATCTTTATTCAGTTACTTGTTTTTATAATTTTTTTAATCTTAAAAGCTCCCCAAATTTGACCCTAGATACAGATATTCATGAATAGTGAACTGGTTCTAACACAGATTCTTTTGTGCCTCTTCACAAGATGGGATTGGAGACCTCAGTATTCATGAGTAATTCTCCAGGTTTTAGTAATGGTTCTCTATTAGAATATTCTGAATGCCTCCTCTTTTCAGCTTTGCTAACTCTAATTCTAGAGATAAATTGAATAGGGACTCCACTTTTACAGGCTTGAAAGATGAGATCTGAATTGTCATTGCTTATGATGTGGGGAGCATCTGAAAAAGGAGTCGCTGGAACAAAAATAGTGAACAAAAGTTAGCAGTTTAACAGACTGGTATGGGATGATATTGTAATTAAACAGAATTTAAGTTTAAGACCCCAAGTTAAAAGTCACAAGGGTAAAGTTGAAAAATGAAAGATGATTTGCAATTGAGAAGCTTCTCACTTGGTGACTTTATGTGTTTTCATTCAAGGTAAGGATCAAAGGGATTCTTTACTTAATGATAGATAATAGATAATAGTTCTTTGAATGTAGCTGGATAGGTCAGCTAGGTTAGAAAGAAGATTTTTTTTCCTGTGAATATTTAAAAAGAAAATATTGAAGAGCATATTCTGAAATCAAGTTAATTTAAATGTTTTATTTTTGAAAAGAAGGTCAAAGCTGTATTTAAATAATAGTTGGTTAATTTCTTCCATCCAGTTTTTAAGCTTTCTGTTTATAGTCATTGTCAATTTGAAAGCTTAGTCTTGCAGTAGAAATAAAAGTAGCTGGGAAAACAGTGAAGCATGACTAAGAGTTTCTGCCTTCTGCTGTTAAAGTGATCTTTTATAGCTTCTTGCTATTTCCTAGCTCAGAGGCAGTGTTTTATAGAAGCAAAGCATTTGAGGTCAGAAATCATTTGTCAGGCTAATAGGAATGATTTTCTCAAGAGTTTCCCTAAATATGACAAAGTGAGGTGAGGGAGGGAATGTTTCCAAAATGAGAGAGAATTGCTCACATGGGAAAATTCCTCAGGGAAGCTGGTAGGTGGAGATGAAAAGGAATACATCACATTTCTTAGTGACTTAACATTGAGAAGTAGGAAGATGGTTGAAGTAATCTCTTGTTATTATCTCTTCAACTTCTATCATTTGATTAACAAGAACCTCAAGGAATTAATATTTAGAGTAATAATATAAAACATTGGATTCCCCAAGTATTGTCAATAAATGACTCTTTCCTTTCCACCCCCTTGCTTTAATCTTATGTCCTTTTCTTTCTGGCAAGGTTACTTCTGAGCTGCTTAGTGGGTATAAAGTCCAGAAACTCCTTATGGAAAAGTGTTAAATGACTATCAATATTAAAATCATAAACAAATTAACACAGGCATGAAGAAAATCTCTCTTCTGGAAAGTAAAATAAGAGCAACACTTGTTAAGTGAACTTGAAAATAAAAACATTAAAATGTATGCCAGCACATTTGCATCAATTAATGTTCAGTTTTACAAGCTGTGTGATAAGGCAGTTTTTTTAAAGAAACTTTTCTGTGTTTTAGTATTTTATGTGCTAGTACTTGTTCTTCTCTTTGTAAGCCTAAAAATGCATTTATGAGAGATGTAGGAAATATCAAAAAAAGGTAAATATAGTAAGATGTGCTTAATATATATTTATTGATAGGAATTAATTATATGCACTTATTGGATATCTATTAAGTCCTATGCTTTGGAGATAAGAATAAAATATAAGATATAGCCCCTGTTCAAAGATGTTTACCACTTAGTTATGATTTTAAACTTAAGGGTCATTAATCATAGAGGATCACTGAAAAGAGGTTTACTGGCCCTGACTGCAAGTCTATGTGGAGTTTAAAGAAGGGAACAGTCTTGAGTTGGAGTCATCCTGGGTAGCTCATTACATTAGTATTAATGGTTTCTTTTTGACTTCCAGAGAGTAGGGAGACCTTTCCTTTCCAGGGCTAAGACTTCTCTTTATCTCTTGCCTAAGGCAGGAGTAATTATTCAGAATCCTGAAGAGTTTTGGGAAGAGAAGGCAAGGGAGGAGGTGGGTAAGGTGAGAAGATTGTGGTGGGCAATTTCTGTACATCTATAGGTGTTCTAAATTAATAAAGTCTGAATTAGAAGAGTGGGAAGAAAATTTAAATATTGTTCCATTACCTTAAAGTAGATGTAAAATTGTAATCTATTAACTAAGCACTATAATCTATGAGAGGTCCCTACAGGTCTTACTTCAATGTTAAGACTTGGTTTTCCACAGATGATACATTTGACCTCAGTTACTGCTTTACCACTAAAAATAATTTTATCCAAAATTTCCTCTTTTCTTAAACAAAATCTGCTTAATAATACTCTTTTGTAGACAATGGGACAATAAGCTTTGGCCCCAATTCAAAGCAGAAAGTCACAAATTTGAGATCTGAATTTATAATGATTGTATCTTTTATTTATGTGGGGTTTTTTTACAGGTGACTTGTTTGTCATTTAACAAGTATTTTTTGAGCTCCTGGCATGTGCCAAACACTGTTTTTAGGTACTAGAAATACAACAGATAATAGAGATAGAGTGGTAAGTAAGACAGTCTCTACTTTTGTGGAGCACATACTGTAGTTTGGGAGTGGAGAGTGAGAAAAGGGAAAACAAATAAAAAGCAAAAAAGTAAACAAGGTAATTTATGAGCAGTGTTGTAAAAATAGAGAAATGGGGTGATGGGTCAAGATTGAGGTGTAGGGCCCAGGTAGATACTACATAGAAAGATTCCGATAGGACAGAGAAGGTTCTCTGTGGAGATGGTTTTTAACCTGAGAGCTTGACGAGGAGAATGGGTTGGCCATGGGGAGAACATTCCAGGCAGAGGCAGCTTCCAGGGTGAAGGCTTTGAAACTGAAGTGAACTTGGTTTGTTTGAGAAATGTGAAAAAAAGCCAGGGTGGTTGTAGTATAGTGACTGAATAGGGAGTGGTATGGATAAAATTGAAGAGGCAACAGAGGCTTGATCATGTAGGGCCTTGTAAATAATAGTGGGAAATTTTTCATTGCTCAGTTCTATGTGCAAAGTCAAAATATTGGAAGGTGTGTATAGGAAAGCACAGGGCCTTTATGTTTAAAAAAATACTGTTCTGGCTGCATTCTGGAGAATGAATTGAGGATGGCAAGAGTAGAAGCAGGAAGACCAGTTGAGGATTCTGCAGGGGAAGGTCCTGTCTATTCTCATTTTTGGTGGAAGAGACTGGGATACAGAGATGCTCAGTGACTTGCCCAGGCTCATACAATCAGGAAGCAACCAAGTGAGCCTTTCTCAATTTAGTTCTCTTTCCCTCATATCCTGGATATTAAGAACTGGGAGTCTTTGAGCCTAGTTGGGAAGAACAGAAGACTTGGTGGTAGAAAGTTTCATTCAGGTTCTGGCTCCGTCACCTACAAGATGAGAAAACCTGGAGGAAGCCACTTGGTACTCAGCTTCTGTCAATTTGTGATTCCTTTTTCAAAGAGTTCTTATTAGGAGATATAATTCTTATGAGAAATAAGATTTAGATATGAAAGAAATATCTGTGTTTCTCAATGCAAATGAAAGAGCTATAAATTTTTAAAAGGCCTCATAAAAGTAGAAAAGTTGAAAGGGATTAAAAGTGAAGACAGCCAGGAGCTTGTTTGCCTTCCTGCATTTTAAAAGTTGTGTAAGTTCAAGTTAAATTGATCAGGAATATACTGATTCTGTTGTCAGTGGCTTGAGGCCAATAAAGGGGTCAGTTGTTTAGAACCCAAACCCCTTCTCTGCTGACTCTGGGAAACTTACATCTTTGAGAAGACAAGATATTCACCTGGAACGATATACAGACCAAAATGGAGCTGAGAAGGAGTAATATAGCTTATTAGATGAGTGACTTATGAGGGGAAGGTAATATAATCGTTTTTATTGGTGTTTCTTAGTGTGTCATTTATTCTACAGAGGGATGGCAACATGTTTTATGGTCTATAGAGCTTGTTTTCACCTAAAGTGAATATCCAAACTCATAAGGACTCACTTATTTGAGATCACAAGAGCTAGGTAGTTCTGTAGTGGGTGGGCATTTGTGTAAAGAAAAAATCACACAAGCTGTTTGGCATTATTTTGGCCAGAACCCTCTGGGTTTGGACTGAATGTTTCACTTTGCATCCAAGTTACATTTGTGCCCTGTTGGCACAGCCTAATGCTGATGAGTTAGATTGGGAGAAGGAAGATTGTTGTCTCACTACTTGGCTCTGGGCCATTTTGGTGCTTAAAGAAATATTGATCCCAGAACTTCCAAATAACAGCTAAGAGTGGACATGAGGAGCAGGTCAAAATTTCTTTGACAATTTAAATAGATTTTCCAGAAAATATATAAACAGTTCAAAGTCCAACACATTTTAAAAATTACTGGATTTTGATTTGGAGGCAGAAAGACTGTGACTAGGAATGATTGCACTAATTGCTTTGCTTACATGGAAGCAAATCAGTTACTTACCTGTCAGCTGTTCAACGTTATCTAAATTATTTCTTCTCTTTGAACCTCAGTCTCCTAACCTAAACAATATGAGGAAACAGTACATCTTCTCTGGGTTACTGTGGTGGATAAATGCAGCAATATATCTGTAAGAACTGTGTGCCTGGCACATAGGAAGCATCGAACCTATGTGAATTTCTGACTAGACCAGGAGCAATGTGTTAACTGTGACGTCTTTGGCAGAGCAGACCTGGGTCTTTTGTTTGAATATGTAAACTACCAATAATACTGACCTTTGCTTGTGTTCTACATGGATTTTTAAATTGACAAATATTAAGTTGCTGAGCTGGGGTATAAATTAGGAGTGAAAGAGGAATACTTTCCTCAGTAGGTAGTTATCTTTTTTTTTAATTTAAAAATACTTTATTGCTAAAAAATACCATCATCTGAGCTTTCAGCAAGCCAGTTTTTTTGCAATAGTAACATCAAATGTCGCTAATCACAGATCACCATAACAAATACGGTAATGAAAATGTTTGAAATATTGTGAGAATTACCAAAATATTTCACAGAAACACAAAGTGAGCAAATACTGTTGAGAAAATGGTGGTGATAGACTTGCTTGACATACGGTTGTCACAAACATTCAATTTGTAAAAATGCAATATCTGCAAATCTTTTTTTTAACTTTTTTTATTGAGTTATAATCATTTTACAATGTTGTGTCAAATTCCAGTGTAGAGCACGATTTTTCAGTTATACATGACCATACATATATTCATTGTCGCATTCTTTTTCGCTGTGAGCTACCTCAATATCTTGTCTATATTTTCCTGTGCTATACAGTCTAATCTTCTTTATCTGTTCTGCATATGCCTGTCAGTATCTACAAATTTTGATCTCCAGTCTGTCCCTTCCCTTCCCCTCCCCCTTGGCAACCACAAGTTTGTATTCTATGTTGGTGAGTCTGTTTCTGTTTTGTATTTATTTATTTATTTATTTATTTATTTATTTATTTATTTATTTATTTATTTGGATTCCACAAATGAGTGATCTCATATGGTATTTTTCTTTCTTTTTCTGGCTTACTTCACTTAGCATGACATTCTCCAGGGACATCCATGTTGCTGCAAATGGCATTATGTTGTAATTTTTTATGGCTGAATAGTAGGTAGTTATCTGAGTAGATTTTTAGGAGCTGGAGGAAGCATGAAACAGTGGAAAGAGCTTGGACTTTCATGCCAGACAGTACTTGTCTTGAATCTTAACTGTGCTACTTACTAGCCCTGTGTCCATAGTAGGGTGGAAGAAGTTGTCAGTTTTGGAGCTTATACCTACCTCTTTAAGCCAGTTTTTATCTCTGAAACATTGTTTGACTCTCCTGGTATAGCGACAAAAAATGGTCTTTGATTATTTTATCTTTTATTTCAATCCTAGGCCCCTAGATCTTAATAGAACACTCCTCCAAAACTTACCAGTCTTGGATCATGTATCATGACTAAAGGATACTAATTAACTATTTAATTAACTATTCCAACTAATTTCAACTAGGGTGAGTATGGCTGACAGTGATTAAATATGTGACTCCTTTCAAGAAATGCTTGTACAAGTTACACAATTCTAAAATAAAATGAGTTAATATTAGAGAAATTCTTAGCCCTATAACAAGACAAACTGGGTAAATGTTTATATATAGGAAGCTTAAGTTTGTAATTTTTAACTTATATCACATATGATTTGGAAAAAAGGGATTATTTTAAATCTGAGTTTAACTTTGTTTCAGCATAAAGCCATTCGGTGATGCTGAAACTACTTTAGTCTGTTATTGTAACAAACTCCACCCACTGTCAGTCACAGCAAAGTTTCACACATTAAAAGAATGATAATCTTTCTATAGACATTTGTTAAGCACATATTGTCTTTTTGTATTGGAAATAGTGGATAAAGGAATATATCCCTCCCCCAACCTCCAGCATTGAATTAATCCTTGAAGGATTTTGAACACACGGTTGTAATATGAGAAGTACACTCTCCTAAGAAGGCATGTAACCTGGGATCTCCTGGCCTCTGGCTGGTTAGGATGGGCTTCTTAGAGACCGTTGAAACTGGGGCTGAGAGAAGGAGTGTGGGGTTCACCATTTGGAGGATAGTGGAAGCAGAGGGAGCAAGTGTCCTTGGATTTTACTTTGAACTTTGTACTGCTTACCAACTGAACTCACACTGGCTTGTAATTGTGGTTCAGTTAATGGTATTTCCTCCTTCTGATGGGCCTGCCAGCAAGCCTGAAGTGATAGTGAAGGTTGTTTAAAATATTTGGATACTTCACTGCCCTCTTATTGGGTAATTCTCTGGTACAAAACAGAGTTGACATTTTGCAATACTTTTTTTTTTCCTCTTTGTTTCCACAATACCAGTCTCTATTCCCCCTCCTTTCTTACTGGCTTGCTTTCTGATTAACTTTCATTTGACTTCTAAATTTTGAAGGCTACCAGGTCTTGATCCCAGGCAACCTCATTCCTCTACTTGTACCCTTTCCCTGAGTCATTTCATGAATCCCCTGGGTTACCATGGCTTTAACTACCATCCATAAGCTTATGACTCCCAAATATATCTTTCCTTGGACCCTAGAGTTGTGTATTAAGATGCCCACTGACATCTCTATCTTGATAAAGGCATATAAAACTTACAATAGGCAGAGTAGAATTCATGATTCTAGCCTAAACAATTCTGTACTCACCTCTGTTCCTCACTGCCTGCTCCCTCCCATATAATCTATTAAGAAGTTTTGGTGATTAGCCTTCTAAAGGGTTAACTTGCTTCCTTATCTACCACTCTGGTACAATTCATAATCTTTTCTTTCCTGTTCTCTTGAAAAGCCCTCCAGACTGATCTTCTTTCTACTTTTGCCTCTTTACAGTCTATTCACCATAAATCAGTCAAAGTTATGTTTTTTGAAAGATCATTTTTTGGGAGTAGTTTAGACTTATGGCAAAATTGAGAGGAAAGTACAGAGATTTCTTGTATACCCTGTACCCCTTCACATGTATAGCCTCCCCTGTTATCACCGTCTCCCAAGAGAGTAGTGTATTTGTGGATGGATCAATGGATGGATCTACCTTAACACATCATTATCACACAAAGTCTATAGTCATTCTTAAGTTGTATATTCTATAGGTGTAGACAAATGTTTAACGACATGTAGCCACCATAAACATGTCATACACAGTATGTTCACTGCCACCCAAATTCTTTGTGCTCTACTTATTCATCCTTCTCCTCCTAAAACCCTAGCACCCATCAATCTTTTAATTATCTCTGTAGTTTTGCCTTTTCCAGAATATTATATAGTTGGAACCATACAGTATATAGCCTTTTCATATTGGCTTCTTTCGCTTCTTTTCACTCATACACTTACGTTTTGCCATGTCTTTTCATGCCCAGAGTTGTCTTTTAAAGTCATAAATTCAATTATGTCCTTCTCCTCATTTAAATACCTCCATTATTTTTTCAGTACCCTTAGCACAAAAATCCAGCTTCTTTACCCTGGACTATGTCCCCATCAGTTCTCTTCGATTAACCTCTTACCTTCCTTCATCCTACTTACTGTGCTCCATGATCATCTTCACGTTCTCACAAATGTCAGGATTATTACCACCTTCATACCTACACTTGCCATCCTGTCTGCTTGGGATGTTTATGTCCCTGGTTATTGTACTAAGAGAAGTGTATTGACTTCTCATTTCAGGTCTCAGTTTAAAAATTGTTTCAGAGAGATTTTTTTCTGGTCATACCATTTACAGGAGTCTACAGTGCTTTTTGTCAAAGCACTATCACAATCTGAAATTATTGTAAATGTTATTTTTTTTCCCTCACATCTACTCTGTCACCTCTTAGGATATGAAAGTAAGCCTCATGGTGATGGTTTGGTTGACAGAAAAGACAGCAGATCCATGTAAAGATACTGGTTCACAATCCCTTACTCTTTGGGGGTCAGAAATATTTTAGAATTTAATTTTTATCAAAAGATCATTCTAATTTTATAGAGGTGTTATGATACCTATACAATATATTATGTAGAATCACCATCTGGGTCTAAAGCAATATCCCATAATCAAACATGTTAGTATTTCTTTAGAGTAATTTAAGAATATTCATTCTAAGTGGAATGAATGGAGTTCTTATGTTGGTTAGGTTACATTTTGCTGTCAAGTGCAATTTGGAAAAAAATGTTTTGTTTTTCAGAACTTCTCATATTTTGGAGTTGTGGATGAGGGATTGTGGAACTTGGTGAAGTTTCATTAACGTTGGGTGTAAGAAGCTCCTTCCGTCCTCGTGAGATCTTTTTCTCCCTCTAATCCCTCCTGACTGTTCTGGAGATTGTTCTGGAGATGCCTACCTTCCACTAGGTCCAGTAATCCATGTTATGTCATGTAACTGCATTACTGAGGGCTTTCTACCAGGCTGAGTGAATTAAGTCTCTTTCTCAGACACAGCATTCCTGAGCAGCCCTGCACTTCTTGCCTGAACTCTACTCATAAGTGGCAATCCTAAAACAAAGTGATTGAATTGGAGAAGAGAAAGGACCGTGAATGGCAGGATGTTTTTAGACTTGGTTCCATTGTTCCTTTTATAGACTTTCCTCTTGCTAAGTTTCATCTTAAGGCCTGATTTGAGTCTCACTCAATAAAAGATAATGAGAAAAATAATTGCTCAGTAGTAGAGAACAGAAAACTGAGAGTAATCTTATTTCATTGACTGTTTATCCATATAATTATTTAATAGACCATTTAGAATTTATAATAAATCAAAAATCTAGTTATTATTTTCCTGCACTCCTTTTAAAAACAGATTTAAATAGTGCTTAAAATTTTAGCCAAATTTCAGAAGATAAACTTTTACATTGTGTTAAATTTTATAAAACAATGGTTGTAGTGAAAAATGACAGGATGATCTTTGATTCATCACCAAAGGTGTTGGATAGCTTAATAAAATAATCTGTTATACAATTCACATGTTAACTATTTCTGCATTAAACCCTTTTAGTTTTTACATGTCACAGTGTAGATCCTGAAATGACTGAGTGGGAATAAAGTTACTGAACTTTGGATCTCCTTTAGCTTCTCTGCATTTAAATAATAGAACCATTTAATTTCTGTACCACTGCTCTCCACTAAATGACACGTGCTTAATTTATTGTTTTTACAAGGAAAATAATTTATTTCTGGATGTTGAAATTTAGTCCCATGCAGCTTCTTCCCTACATTTTCTTCTATGAAATTTATGGTATCTGATCTTATGTTTAAGTCTTTGATTCATTTTGAGTTTGTTTTTGTGAGTGGTGTAAGATAGGGGTCCAATTTTGTTTTTCTCTGTGTTTTCCTTTAGTTTTTACAACACCGTTTGTTGAAGAGAGTATCTTTTCCCTGTTAGGTGTTCCTAGTTCCCTTGTTGAATATTAGTTGACCATATATACAGTGGTTTAAATCTGAGGTGCCTATTCTGTTTTAGTGCTCTGTGTGTCTATTTTTGTGCCAGTATCATACTCTTTTAATTTCTATAGCCTTGTGGTTATAGTTTGAAATCAGGAAATGTGATGCCTAAGGCTTTGTTCTTTCTCTGGATTGCTTTGGCTATTCAGGGTTTTCTGCAGTTCAATACAATTTTGGGATTGCTTTTCTTTTCCTATTTCTAGTGTAGTGAATGCCATTGGATGTTTAACAGGGATTGCATTGAATCTATTGATGGCTTTGAGTTATATGCACATTTTAACAATATTCTTCTGATCCATGGATATGGGATATCTTTCCATGTGTTTGTGTCTAGTTTGATTCCTTTCAACAGTCTTGTGAGTTTTGTTGTACAGATTTTTCACTTACTTGGCTAAACTTATTCCTCAATATTTTGTTGTTTTTGATGTTATAGTGAATGGGATCATTTTTTAAAATTTCTTTTGAAGATGTTTCATTATTAGTGTAGAGAAATGCAATTGATTTCTATATGCTTATTTACTATAATTGTTCTATAATTGTTTTATAACTTTTCTTCTGCAAATATTCCTCCCTTCATACAAGTAATATCAGATGTATTTATCTAGACCAGGAATGATGCGTGTAATGATCTATTGAGAACCAAGTCATCCTTTTGAAGCACAACACCTCATCTAAAGTCTTCTCTTTCATAGAGTATACTTCAAATTTGATACGTTGCAGAACAGACGTTTACTGGAATTACATTAGTGAAACATGCCATTACAGGTGCAGTTAAGCTTGAATTCTATAGAATTCCAGAGGAGAGAGAGTGCCCTACCCTATGGCATCTCTCCACTTATTCCACCATTGACTTTTCCATGTCCCTCCATAATAAATCTTTATCATATTAAGTATTAGGATAAATGGTTTACAATTACTCCAAACTACTTAGAACACTTATTTAATCCATCTGTTTTTTATTTCTGTGTTATAGAATGTATCCATGTAGAGTGACCATCCGCCCTTGCAAGAGCCCTGTAAGTTTGGTATAGGTACAGATGTGAATAAAGCTAGCTTCCTCTCTTGGCCCCTCTGTTTCTACTGTTCTATGTTGCTAAAGAAATTAACAAGGTAATACATTAGAAGTGATGGGACAACAGTCAAAATTTTTAATATAATATTTATTGATGGACTTTTTACGTGAAGATGTTGTAGAGTGATTGGATAAAGTAAAATTTTTCCTTCAATGGCAAAACTCTTTACTGGCTATTAATGTACTTGGGTAGATGCGGAAACAATTCTCTGTGTCTCTGTAATAGTGATTGTCAGAAACTGGCTATTAATTCAGGAGGAATTAAAATGCAGACTACCAAGATAGAGATGTAGGACATGACGGGTAGGATCCAAATAGTCATAGTAATTGAAAAAAATAAGAACAGGTGATTTTCAGAATTCTACTAGAGAAATGCATTGTCTGTTTTTATTACTTAATAGTGGAGTTATCTTATATTTGCTAATGTTTCTTTTTTCCTCCTTATTTTCTGTCTTCAACAATTTTCTGTGCTTTTGTTAAATCTGATCATCTGATCCTTGGTTTTGTTATTCATACTTTTTTTTCTTAAGTTTGACATACTTCTTGTCACCCAGCTTAGATTCTGATTGTTCTTATGCTTACCTAAGTTATGTGCAAAAGAGAAGATTTACTTAGCTATAATAAAATGAGCTAAATCTGCTTAAAGCCAAGATAGGAAATTAAAAAAAATTTTTTTTTAGTTTTAATCTATTTCTTGGTGCCAGAGGGAGGGGTAGTCTGTCAATCATGTATTAAGTTAGACTTTCATATCCACAGTGCACATGCAACATCAAAGTTCTGAGCTAAAATAATTTCTTATTAACATTTAAGTAAGATTTTTATCTAATCCAGACACAGTGAGAGGCAGAAACCAAGGGGGTTTAATAAGCACCTTGTCATTGAAGGTCAGGTTCCTAACAGAGCCCTTAATTAGCATGTGGAACATCTTAGGGCTGAAAAATCTCTTGCCAAGTGATTTTCTTTTTTGGCCAGTTCACTCATACAGGTGATAGTGTCAAAGAACTTGTGGCTGAAACTTATTTTACATGTTCTTTCCATAATAAGGATACATTTTCTGTGCTCATGGATTCTCTGCTGACTGAATTGTTTTCTGGGGGAATGCATATAAGAGTACTAAACATTTTCTGTAAGGTGAAGGAAATGTCAGATTCCATTAGGAATTTGGATAACAACATCATTTATAGGCATTTCATTTGGTTTTGGCTGTTCAGCTGCAATGAACATATTGGGAACTATAAATAATGTGGTTAAATTGTAGGGTTATTTTGTGTTTTATTTTATATATAATTCATTTTGATATTATGGCAGAAGTCTCTTATTTAAGGGTTGTTCTTGATTGTTCCGGGTTGGCTTTTATGCTTTCAGGGCTATTTGTAAGGTCCTGAAGTCTGTCTAACCTTGGCACTTCTCAAGCCTCGTCCCTAAAGCCTATGATCCTGTCTTGTCTCTGTTAAAACCCTCTCTGTTGAAAACAGAGTTTAATGAAGAATTATCATGCTGGGACTGGGATAGAAGTGGGAAATTAGTCTATTATTTCACCTTGTCATACAGAATTTATCACATTGTTTAATGAGTAATCATAGATATGTAGGGATAGAAGGTCCTGCGTGGGTTTGCTAATAACTGCCTATTTAATATTAGATGCCATTTGGCCTCAGTAGCATTCCTTTATTAAAAGTACATAAAATAAATGAATTGGATTAAATGTTCACTGGGCTCTATCATACCAAATATTCAAAGGATCTTAGTATTTGTAATGAAAAAAAATTTTTGTCTTATTGATAAATCTAATTTTTTAGTTTGAACCTGGGAGCAATTTTGCTGTTATAATTTGATTAATTCAATTCAAAACAGCACGCTTTAATGAGGAACCCACTCTGGGTAAAGAACAATAAATAAATATCCTTATAGGTCACATCCGTATTCTATCAATGTTCTGTCTTCTTGGGAAGATGGGGAGCTGTTCTAAGGTAAGCAGCAAGGCTCGCTCTTACAGAATTAAACAGGAAAGGAAATGAGGAGCTGCAACTGACCTCTGGTGACCAGCACCAGGCCTCGGGAATGGGCAGGAGTGGTGAGGATGCAGAGCAGAGCAACCTCCTCCTCTGAGGCAGGACATTTCTGGGCAATATTAGAGCCCACTACTGTGAGCAAGTAGACAAGTTAGTATAGTCCATACCTGCTGTCAGGAACCTGGTTATATTTAAAGGACACACATAGATAAAAAACTTCTAGATAAATCTGAACTCTGCCTGTCCCAAATCAACTCCAAGCTCAAAACTGTATCTTGGAGGCTGTACAGTAACATCTCTAAGTAATCACATTGATGAACCAACATTTCTTTAGGACTTTAAGTTCTTTATTTAAACTGCACATATCATTTTTTCAGCTGAATTTCCAGTGCTTGAATAGGAAATTAACCGGTGCAGACACAAACCTGAGGGAGAGAGAGACCCTGGCTAAATTGGAGGAGTGATCTTAATCTGCAGTTCAGCTTTGTAGAATAATAAGACATACAGGGGTGTTCTGAGAAGGAAAATGGCAAACTTGACAGTTGAGGAAAGAAGATGTTTCTTTCTGTGAAGATTGACTAGAGTGAGGATGACTGTGGAGGAAGGGGGATTTAGCATGGTTATTTGGTTAATTTTTTCATTCTTAATCCCTGGCATTTCACCATCAGTCTATTAAGTCATTTGGGAATTAATTTATGCAATTGCTTCTAGTTTAATAAAGAGATTAACATAATTTGTAGCATACTCCTGTCCATTTCTGTAACACAGCTATTAATGATCTTTAATTTTGCTCACTTCAAACTATCTTAAAGAAATGCAGTGATTCTAAAGAAATAAGTCATGAGGCATTTTTGATTTTCCTTATTATCCTCCCATTTTAAATAGATCATTAACTTGAAGTGCATTCCTTTTTTAAAATGGCATTCTTTTTAACTGAGATTGGGTATGTCCATACTTTCATACCTTTCTGGGTTATCATAGAAGAAACCAAAGACTTTGTTTCTGCTTTTTGATTTATCCACATTGGGCAGTGCCTTGCTCAGTTGGATGTCACCTCTGAATCCAGACCAGTTCTTAGTCTTTCCCCTAGAATAGTTTTGACGTTGTTTGTTATGAACAAATCTGCTG
>NW_027329022.1:0-28784 GCF_048564905.1 Vicugna pacos | reverse complement strand
GAGGGACTCACTCCTCTGTCTGCAACTGATAGGTTGGACAACCAATCCAGAGGGGACAGAGCATCTTTCCCGGTAATTTGGAACTGACACACAGAAATTAATTTCACTCATCTGGGGATTGGGAGGAGGGTGGGAATCAAATGAAACCAGAGCAGAAGAGAAAGTTACAAGTGAAAGAGAGAGAGACAAAGAGACTGAGCTTGTGAGAGCAAATAGTGGGAAGGAAGGAAAACAATAAGGGGACAGAGGAATTCCAGTTCCTGGCTGTCTAGTTTGTCCCAGCCCATCAACGAACCTGCGGGATGGTTAATATCATTCCAGTTTTGCAGATTAGGAAACAGGCTAAAAGAGACGGGGGTTGGCTTCGGGTGCACTGTTAATTTAAGTGCCACTGGACCCCTCACTTCCCACTGCCTGAAGGCACCATGATCCTCACGGGGACCCTGCTGTGCTGACAGCCCAGCATCCTGATTAAAGGGACCCTGCGGGAGTGGGGACCTCTCTGAGTGTGGAGAGTTCCCTGCACCGAGATTCCATGCTTCAGTTGTCTCCCGCTCACCCCAGATTAACGTCTCCCCAGCTGCACAGTCTCCCGACACTCTTCCCTCCCTGCCAGGCGCCCCCATCCTTACCACCGAGTGTACTGCTGGAGTTCAGGCACAGGGATGCCCAAAGGAACACGAGCCCACCGGCTGTACAAACAGCACACTCCCAGCCCCACCTGGGCTCCATGGGGATAGTAGATGTCCTCATCTTTCATGTATCTAAGGCAATCTTCTTCTTCAGCTGGAGGCTATAGAGAAAAATAAAAGGTCCAAAACATCGTTCAGTGAGGAATTCTTCCAAGGACCTGACTCCAGAGTCTACAACCAGTTTTGCTGGCCGCTCCTACCCCCAGACTTTGGGTGAGGTGGATTATTGATCAGCACAAATCCCCAGTGGCCCAGCTCCTGGGCTTGGCTGCCCAGAGGAGGCTGGGGGAATGAGTAAGGCCAGGGCACTCAGGAAGAACACAGAGGCCCTGCCCTCACACCTCCGCACTTGTTAACCATTCCCCAAATCTCAAGACATCGGACAGAGTGCAGCCACCACAATAATGAGATTCTCCCATCTGTTCACTCACTCCTGTCGGTTCACTTATATGCTGAGCATCCACTGGGTCACAGGACATGACACACAGGATGGCCGAAGGGACAGGCTTGGTCCTTCCCCCTGGATCCTGTTCAATCTGATGGAAGAATGATCACTAATAAACGGTTTCTCAAAAGGATACATAGACAGAAGACAAACTGCAGAGTGAATCAAATTTTAAAATATAAATGAAGATCCCCCAGTCTCCCCGCCTGAGGTTAACAGCATAAAGAAAATAGATCTTGCCTTTGATCACCAAGGAAGTGATCACCCCCTCTCAGGAGGAAAGGAGAGTTTTTCTTTGAGCAGGACACAGAAGTGCTCCATCTGATTGGACCAGGGCCTCTGCATTCATTCAGCAAATCTGTATAAGCTCCTACTACATATGGGAATCTAGTAAGTAGACCCGTTCCCAAGGCTCTTGGGCTTTATTAGTCAACAAAATAGACACCACTCCCCATCACTGGGGGCTCAGAGTTTTAGCAGAGGAAACAGGCTGCATGTTGGGGGTAGCAAGAGCTTGGGGAAAAATAAGAGTGATATGAGCAAACTCAGGTGATGGCGGTGGGGTGGGAGGCAGGCAGGAGGGAATAAGGCAATCCTGGCAGATCTCACGGAGTAATGAACTTGAAGCAGCATAGATCCGGAGGAAGAAGGAAGAGCCAGAGCCAGAAGCCCCCAGAGTGATGGGGAGAGTATGTGCGGAGAGGCAGAGCACGCCGGGTCCTGGAAGACTTTGGGATGACTTTGGCTCCTAATGAAATTTTGACCCTTTTAGTGAGTTTTGATGGGGTGGGTGATGTCCAATTTATGCTTTTGTTTTGTTTTTTGGGGGGGGAGGGTAATTTATTTATTTTAGTGAAGGTGCTGTGGTTTGAACCCAGGATCTCATGCATGCTAAGCATATGCTCAATCACTGAGCTACACTCACCCCCTCAATGTATGCTTTTATACGCTCCCTCTGACTCTGTGTGGATGAGATTGTAGAAAAGCAAAGATGGAAGAAGGAGGCTATTTGTGTCCTAGAAGGGGCTGAAGGTGGCTCCTAGGAGGGTGGGGAACAGGGAGTAGGTGGTTAATGAATTCAGAGTAGTCAGAATTTTCTAACAAGCTGGATTTGCTGTGTGTGTGTGTGTGTAAGAGAAAGAGAGAGAAACAACATGGTTCCAACATCTGGACCTGGAAAATGTGATGGATGTCCTCTCCATCCACAGGGGATGGGACAAGATGGGGCTGAGCAGGTGGAAAGGGGCTGGAATCAGCTCAGTTCTTAAATGTCATGGTTAAGGAGTCTATTAGATATTGCCACAGAAATGCCTAACAGGTAGAGGAGTCTGGGTTTTTCTTTCTTTCTTTTTAACATTAAAAAATATAATTTAAATGTATTAAATTTATTATGTGAATGAATTTTGAATTTTATTTCATGCCAAGCTATATGTTATAATAGCCAAATGGAAAATATAGCAGAAAAGGGGAGAAATGAGGGCTTTCACATAAACTGACTGTTTATAAGGTAGGTAAAATTTCAATAAAACCAGTCTTCAGTGCAAAAAACTCATCTTTGTGTTACATAAAATTAAATGAAATAGCAGTATGTTGATGTATCATTATTTCATGTTACATAATAGCCCCAAACAAACACACTGTTTAACTATGAGGCTTGTAGAAATACTGTTCCCTTTACTGACATAAATACAGAAATACAGAAAGGTTCTAAGGGAGAATAAGCATCTTAGTGGAAATAATAGAGATCTGAGCATTTTACATGACATGTATGGACTGATTCAAAATTTGGAAAAGTAATTTACACAGTAGAACATATGCATGAATGTGAAAGCGAGATGAATGAAAGAAAAAGAATATGAATATCAGGGAGAGAGTTCCAAATGGAAAGGGCAAATCAGGGAGTTTTGGACAAATCGAGAAATTGATAGCATGTCAATTTCCAAGTCTGGTTGCTTCCACCAAAAGTATAGCAGAGAGATATAGGAGAGACCCAGGACCCAACTCTGGGGCACATTCGCAGTAAATGTTTGGAAAAAAGAGGAGACGTTGGCAAAAGACCAGCCAGTGGATCGAAAGCACAGCGATGGGCTGGAGGCCAAGTAAAGCAGGAACACGGGGGAGGAGGGATGGAAGAGCTGGGTCAAATGCTGCCAAAGGGCCACGCATAATGAAGACTGAAAACTGACCACTATATTTAGCAACATGGGGTCACTGATGGCCTTGACAGAGCAGTTTCCATAGAGCAAGGGATCAGGGGAAAAGCCAGAGTGGGTGCAAAATGGGATGGCTCAAGAGAATATGCAGAGAGTGAGTTTAAAATACCCATTACAGATTTGCTGCAAAGACATGGGGTGGCAATTGGTGGGGGCGAATTTGGGTCAAGGAGTGTTGTTCGTTTCTTTTAAGAGGATGGACTTTTATATACTGATAGGAGCCAACTAGCAGGAGAAGAAAATATATGAGGTAGTGACAGAGAGGATGGATGTGGGAGTGACAGCCCGGAGAAGATTGGATGGATGGGCCCCCTGGCGACTTTTGGATGATCTGGCTTTCGATGTCACCTGTAATAAGAGGTGGGGCAGCGAGAGTGAGGTCACAGACATCAGAAGGCAAGCAGATGTGCTGGAAGTTGCTGGTGAAAGTTCTCTTCTGTTGGCTTCCGTTTGCTTTGTCAAAGTAGAAAAGTAAACTTACCAGCTGAGGAACGAGGAGGAAGAGTTACTGGAGTCATGAGCAGAAGATACGAAAGAGCCTTCAGGGACAATGGGATAGTGAAAAGAACAGAGGGAGATGCGGGGAGTGTGCTCTCAGAAAGTTACATTTTATCTTTGAGGTCCCCAAATGTTTGATGTGTGATTGTCCTTCCTGCTGTCTACGAAATAAAAATTGAATATGGTTCAGGAAAAATGCTATTTCATTCTAAGAGGCTGCCTGTTTCTCAGGATTGGTCATCTTAAAAACTGAAAACACTACAGAAATGTTGAAAAGAGGAACTTGTGTACCCAATGACCCATTATTTTCTATAAATTTGGTTGCTATTTAGTTCCTCTATCAATACCACAGAACCGATACTGCCTAGGAAGGAGATACATCGATGCTTAAATGGAAATGAAATCTGTATCTTTTTCCTAAACTCCATGGCTTCCTTAACATCCCATTCCCCTTGTAATATAGGGGAGTCAGGTATAAAAAATGAGAAACAGTTTGAGAAAATCCCAGATCAGAATTACACAGCACAACCTCAGCTCAGAAGTATACAGCCGTAAAAATGTTTAGAAGCAAAACTCCTTAACTACTCTTAAAGAATTTTGCAAACCTGGGCCTACCCAGATGTTTCCAAACTGGAGAGGTACTCCAATCACTTGACCAGTACGGGAACCAGAGGCTGGTCAGCCTTTTCTGTAAAAGCCAGAGAGTAAATATTTTCAGTTTTGCAGATCATTTTGTTATAACCATGCAGGTCTGCAATAAGAAAGCTAAGAGCACTGGGTGACAGGAAACAAATGGGCATGCCTACACCCTCCCTTCCACTCAGGGCAGATTCTCTGTGGTGGGGAGCTTTGCCACAATGACTTGTTTCTTTGTTTCCATTGGTTTCTTTGTTTCCACCTTACTGCTCAAGCTCAGAACTTCAAGTGAGCCTTGTCCTTCAGCATCCATGCAGAGAGAAGGCTGAGTGGGGGTGGGGACCCCACCTGACAGAGAAGAGAGTTGGCTTGTCACCATGACATGAGACAATCACACCTTCCGGGGTGAAAGGGAACAAAGATAAGGGAGGGGCACAGCTGTGGGTCCCCTGGGTCACCTGCCAGGCTTTCTCTCCCTCCAAGTCCACCCTGGAGGCCTGGGTAGTGTTGGAACTCAGCTACAGTGATTAGGCTGAAGGGACTCAGGATAAAGACCCTCCGTTTCCACACCAGGTTCCAAACGCAGCCTCTCTAAGTCAACCCTCTGAGTTTCTGGAACTCAGCTGGAAGAATACATGATCAGGCCAGACCCAGAGCCCAAGCCAAACACGACAGGGGTCACGTGGGGTTGTAACTACATGCTCAGTGGTCGGGGTCTCCTTGCAAATCTGCAGAAATCCCTGTCCCGCATCATTCCTGGGAGAAACCCCAGATCTCCTCCTGCTCTGTCTTTTCTTCTCTTGAGGCTATTCTCCTAGAGGGATGCAGAGTCCTTAAACCTGGCCCTCCAAACGTACATAAGCAGCCTGTTCAATAAAATAAATTATGCACTTTTTCACATTTGCCAGTTTTTTGATTACAGAAAGGCTGCGGGACTCTTTCTCACTGTCTCCTGTGCCCCCATCACTTGGTGGCCCTCTGCTCATGGAAACACGATTTCCCAAAACTGCACCCTGCCTCCCAGCTTGTCAGAGGGGAGTGACCCACAAAGACACAGGTGTTTGTGAGGATCCTTTCCCCCAGCAGAAAGCCTACTCCTGGAGCCACGGACAGGGATCTGGCCTCCTTAGCCGCTCAGCTTTAATTGAAAGCCTAAACTGGGGACCCCGAAAATTGCTGAATGACTTTCTGAGTCACCTGCGCTGGAGGGGCCTGATATTTCTTTCCAAGAAAGGATGTAGCGCAGCCTCCATTTTCAGGGCTGACATTCATGAAGAATCTAGTTCCCCCAACTGCACCCCTGGAAGGAGAGGCCCTTCCATCCCACTGGTTAGAAACCCAGCCCAGGGGAGTTCCGAAACACCGCATCGCTATCAGGTCCAGCATCACTGCAGAGTGGCCCCTGTCCCTGAATGTCCCCCTTCCCTGGGCCTTCCCTGCCCCGACATGACCACACACCAGGTGGTGCTGGGGAAGGCAGGGAGTGCAGTGAGGGGTGGGAGGAGCAGAGCCCCTTGCTCTGGAGTGAGGATTCTTGGGGAGACCACAGAGCAAGGCACAAACCACCCCCACCCTGTACCCCAAACTCTTAGCCCCGCCAACACAGGGGCCGCTCTGCGCCCTCTCACCATGGCTCTCCTGTGAGACTGCACCCAACCCGGCATCTGGTACCACAGCCCTACCTCCCCTCTTATGACAGATCCCGACTTCTTGGAAACTGTCTAGCAGCGCGTATTCAAGGCCGGCAGCGGGCCTGGCGGTTCTGCACTTCAGGTGCCCTACCTGGCCAGCCGTGCGTGCCTGAGCTCAGTCCTCTATCTTGCCCACCGTTAGCCTGGGTCCACGTCCGGAGCAAGCGGAGGCCGCGGAGCCCAGGCTAATCCCCACACACAGACAGGTGAGGGTGCCCCCGACTCGCTGCCCCGCTGCCCCGCTGCCCCGCTGCCCCGCTGCCCCGCTGCCCCGCTGCCCCGCTGCCCCGCTGCCCCGCCCACTGTTGGCAGCACCGCCCCAGCCTCCGGCCGGCGCCACCTGCAGGTCAGGACGTCCGCGAGGCCCCGCCCTCCCCGGCCCCGCCCAGCTGCCCCATAAGCCTCCCCCCACCCCCGTCCTGGCCGCGCCCTGGCTCCCATTGGCTCCGCAAGTTCTGCCCTCGCACGTCTAGCCTCGGAAGGAGGCACGACGCAAGCGCTAGGGGAGGGCCCCGTGGCGCTGCCATGGCTACAGGCGCCGCGCCCCGCAAGGCCAGCGTGCACTTCTGGGGCGGGGAGCGGGCTCCGGAAATGTGTAGCTGCTAGAGACAATGGCTGTGCTTGCTGCTGGGGATGGCGGCTTTCTCGGTCTGGCGACTAGTTCTGGCTTGGTCAGTCGGCGGCCGACATCCTGTCTGGGGCGTCGTCCCACAGACGGTAAAAGTACGGCCGCGCTGTTGGCGGGGCCAGTGGACATGGTCCGGGGTGGGATCCGGGTTGGTGTGGCGGCCGGGGTGTTGCTGTGGTGCCGGGGAGAGGGTTGGGGCGGGGGAGAAAGTGCTGGGGCATAGCCTCGGGCTTTCCTCCCCCTCAAGCGCTGGGGCTGGGGCCGTGAGTCCGGGTAGCCCTGGGTGGCCGTGGCCTCCCAGAACCCCCGGGAACGGCAGGCGGAGGACCCATCTTTTATGAAGCGGGGCCTTATCCGGGTTTTGAAGAGTCCGAGAATCAGATGTTGGAATGGGGTGGTTTATCAGCATTGCTTATCTGCAGGGAAATTTCAGTTCTATCCAGATGTTGGCTCCTTCGGTAAACCTCAGGAATAAGACAAGGGTCAGTGCCGATTAGTAGTTATCTAGGGCTTGACTCAAAATGGACTGCGGGCTGTAGGGATGGTAGATGGGCCCTCCCTCTCAAGGTTGGCAGACTTCTGGTATTAAAGGCCCCACTTGAGGATTACATCCTCATCTGCAGTAATGGAGGTTGTGGGAAACATTAACACAGAGAAGGGAGGGGGTGTTCCTGCGGTAACTCATTAAAGAAGTCAGGACCCTTGCCTGGCTCTTGTGTAGGAGAGTCTCGCCTAGGGTAGGGCAGCAGCTATCAAAGTGTGTCCGAGGCCCCTGGGATGCAAGACTATTTTCGCAGAAACGCCGGGAAGTCACCTGCCTTTTGCACACTCTTGCACTCCCGAGATTCCTGTGGGGCTTTCCAGGGAAAACCTGGTCTGTGATATCACAAAAGAGGGAATGCAGAGGCAGATAGAATTCAGCTCTCACCAGTCCAAAAGAGATTTGCAGAAATTAAAATCACTGCTATTCTTCTCACTAATGATTTTTGTTTTGAAAAATAAAATTATATTTTGTTTAAGTGTATTAATGGTAACATACAATAGATTGTTAATATTTTTAAGTGAATTCATACACTTTTTCTAACTTCTTATTTAACTTCTAACACAGGAAATATTGATAGATTTAACTCACATAAATAGCAGAGTTTTGGAGTTCTCAGTAATTGTTAAGAGTATAGGGTTCTGTAGAACAAGAAGTTTAAGAGCCCCTGTAGAACGAGTGCTCAGGTGCTAGTCAGGTGCTTAGTGGTGTTAGACGGATGCCAAGATGTCTTCCGCAACTGCTCCCCTATTTAAAGTAATTGGCCACATGGAGATGGGTGGGCAGTGCCTCCACTTTACAAACCAGAAGCTGCTGAATGTGTCTGGAGTCTTCGCCATGGGCTGTGCAGGGGTTCCCGTTGTATCTGTTCTATCTAAGCAGGGATTCCTGTGCAGAGTCCTGGCCCTGAAGACCCGCTCTCCTTTGCTCCCTGCCAGATACTTTCTGTGTTACGTCAACACTCCAGAGGGCTTCAGACTCCGTAGGAACGTCTGCATCCACATTGCCTTCCTCCTGAAGACCCTGCTGAAGATGAAGGAGCTGGTACTGGTGCTATCCCCTTGGGGCCACCTCTAGCACTGGCAGAGCCCCGACATCAACCAGATCTGGATTCCCTGGTCTGACTCCTTTGACCTCCCAAGTCTCAACAGAAACATCCCTGACATTGAGTACGAGCAGTTCATTGCAGGTGAGGCGGTGGTCATTTAACTGGGGCCAGATGGTCGTTGTTCTGGTTCCGATCTGAACATCAGGCCATCTTACTTTGGGCTTGTCAGTCTGCTTAGGGGCCTTGCTCATATTTCCCACACTGCAGGTGAATTTGGTTTTTCCATAGTTTATTCGGGAAATCAATTTGAAGTGTATGAGCTCTATATCCCCTCACCTCTGAAAATCCTGGCCTCCTGGTGAGATGGAGCGATGACAAGGAGGCCACTGCCACAGACCTTGTCCCAGAAGGACTCGCTCCCTGTGCACTCAGGGCTGTTCTTACCTGTAGGAAAACGATGTGTGTGTAGCATGGGCGACGTGCTGGAGAAGGTATGTAACTGCCCATCCAGTATAATTTGGTCCTGCTCAAGCTACACATTTTAAGTTTTGTAAGAGGGAAGACTTCAAGATTTTCTTTGAATAAAGATATTTAGAGCTTATCAATTTTTTTAAATTGAAATGTGGTTGATTTAGAATGTTTTGTTAGTTTCAGGTATACAGCATAGTGATTCAGTTGTACATATACATAGTCTATTCTTTTTCAGGTTCTTTTCCATTATAGGTTGCAAGATACTGAATATTGTTCCCTGTGTTCTACAGTGAATCCTTGTCGTTTGTCTGTTTTACATATACTAATTTGTATCTGTCAATCCCAAACTCCTGTTTGCTTTATAAGTCTGTGAGTCTGTTTTTGTTTTATAAATAAGTTGATTTGTATCATTTTTTTTAAATTCCACATATAAATGATATCATATGATACTTGTCTTTGTCTGACTTATTTCACTTAGTGAGATAATCTCCAGTTCCCTCCAAGTTGCTGTAAATGGCCTTATTTCCTTCTTTGTTACGACTGAGTAATATTCTGTTATATCTAAATACCACAACTTTATCCAGTCATCTGTCAGTGGACGTTTAGGTTGCTTTTATGTCTTGGCCATTTTAAACAGTGCTCCTGTGAAATTTGAGGTGCAGGTATCTTTTGGAATTAAGGTACCCTCTGTATATATGCCCAGGAGTGGGATTGCTGGATTAGGTGATAAGTTTTTTTTTTTCTTTGTCTTTTGAGGAATCTCCATACTGTTTTCCACAGTGGCTGCACCAAACTACATTCCCACCAACACTGTAGGAGGGTTTCCTTTACCCACACCTCTCCAGCATTTATGGTTTGTGGACTTTTGAATGATGGCCATTCTGACTGGTGTGAGATGATAACATTGTAGTTTTGAGCTGCATTTCTCTGATAATTGAGCGATATTGAGCATTTTTTTATATGTCTATTGGCCATTTGTGTGTCTTCATTGGAGAATTGCTTGTTTAGTTGTTCTGCCCATTTTTGGATTTGGTTGTTTATTTATTTCTTATTCAGTTGTATGAACTATTTATATAGTCTAGAAATTAAGCCATGGTCACTCTCATCTTTTGCAAATATTTTCTCCCATTCCATAGGTTGTCTTTTTGTTTTACTTATGGTTTCTATTGCTGTGCAGAAGTTTATAAGTTTAATTAGGTCTCATTTATTTATTTTGGCTTTTATTTCTGTTGCTTGGGTTGCTGAGATTGCCCTAGGAAAACATTGCTGAGATGTGTGTCAAATAATGTTTTGCCTATGTTTCCTTGTGGGAAGTTTATAGAGTCTTGTTTAATATTTAAGTCTTTAAGCCATTTTGATTTTGTTTCTTTTTGGTTTATTTGTGACTCTATTGTATGCTTTTGATTTGTGGTTACCTTATTCTTCAAATATATCAACCCATTACTATATCTATTTCCTTTAGACTGATAATCACGTAGGCTCCAACACATCCTAAGAATAATGAAGAAAAAAAAGAAAGAAAAAAAATCTATATTTTCTTGCTCCCCTCTCCCATCCCCACCTTTTTTTATTTTGATGTCCTTTTTCATTTTTACATCTTTATGTTTATTCTCTTGTAACTCGTTATTGCATTTCCAACTATGGTTGTCCTGTTTCTATAGCATCCTGCTTCCTTTCTGTTTAGAATAGAAGCTTTTAATGTCTCTGTTAGGTTCAATATTGCTGAATTATCTCCCCTCCCCCTCTCCCCTCCCCACCCCGGCTTCTGAAAACTCAGTCCAGGAAAGCTAAACAATTCTAGCCTTCATTGGTTCTGGGAAAGCAATCTTCAGAGTGGGAAAAAACATTGAAAAATAATATTCTGTGAGTTGCTTTCTACCCTTGCCGAGAGATGAGAAACATCTGAAGGTGGAGGAAAAATGTTGGAGGTGGGGAACACAAAGTCTTTTCTCCTTTTGCTACTGAAGAAATGATTGCTTTTGTAATTAGCGATGAAGCCCTTTAAATTGGTGAGATCGAGATTCCACAGCTTCAGCGCCTGTGAATAACAAGCTGGGAGAAAGCTCTCCAGGGCCCCTGCAGTGGGAAAGGCAGCCCCTCTGAGCACCTGTTATTCTGTATTCTTCCTGCCTCCACACGGTTTCGCTAGGCACCGTGTAGGACAATGCAGTAACCCAAGGTGGAGGACAGGGAGACCCCTGCTGTGTGGCGAGCCACAGGAGCCCACACTTGAAGGGCAAAATGTAGAGTAGTGGGGCGGTCATAGGAACAGATGTTGGTTGAGACCCAGGATAGTGTCCTGGAGTCCAGCAGGCGAGACTGGCAGGGCAGATGGGGCCCTGGAGCATGGGCAGTCGTTGAGGGATGTGAAGCAAAGATAGGAACCAAGAGACTGGATTCGTGTGGGGGTACGGCTTCCCTTGGAGGCTGCGGGGCAGCTCAGTGAGCCCAGGGGGATTGGGCACTTCCCCAAAGCTGGGTTGACAGGTCACAGCCAACTCACTGGGGACTGAGAGGCACTGAGTCATTTTTAACTTTTTGTCCCTCTTCCTGGAAAAGGAACTGCTGCCTGTTAAGTAGCCTGTGTCGAAAGTGAGAATAAAAGACATGAAGCAAGATTGCCTCAAAAGTCATCCATTGTGTAGTTGTTAATAGGGTCAAATGCAAACTTGAATAGATTAAATCAAACATCATCGGATTTTAAAATCTTTTAAAATAAAAATCCTTGCTGCCTTTGTTCTTCATTTCAGGGTTCACTTGGTGATAATAATAGTAACCAAAGCAACAGCAAACCCTTACAGAGCTCTGTCCTGCTGTTCCAGGAATGCTGTGTTCACGAAAATCCAATGAGTAGGCACCACTATGAGTTCCACTTTAAAGGTAAGGACATTCATTAATCACACGGCTAATAAATGGCAGAGCTGGGACTTGAATCCAAGCTGTCAAGCCCCAGAGCCCCCTCTCAGCCCCTTCACTGCAGCTCATGACTTGGCATGCCCGACACAGGCCAGCATTTAAGAGCAGCGTGACCTTGGCCAAGGCTGCTTCAATGCTTGGTCTCTGTTTCCTCATCTGTTGAATGGGGGTGTGGGCAGTGAACTCTGTGAGCTCAGTGGTCACTTCCTCCAGCTCTGCTATTATTCTGCTTTGAGTTAGTTCGGTAAGTATCCGAGCCCCTACATGGCCCACACATGGGCTGGCCCTTTGCTAGGCCGTGGGTTACGGAGAAAAGTAAGATCAGCCTGCTTCTCCGAGGAGCCGTTGTCCCTCCACGGGAAGCAGTTGCGAGGCCCAGGCTCCCTTGCTGGCAGTCAGGGGCTGGGCAGGAAATTCTGATAAGAGAAGATGGAGGCAGAGCCCCTCCGGGAACAGTTGTGGCCACACAGCTCTCAGTAGCGAGAGCCTCTGTGAAGGCTGCTGAGAGGGGAGTCCTCATGAGGCCAGTAGACCCCCAAACTAAGCCCTCAGGACAAAGATCCAGCCAACCCTTCAGTGTCACCATAGAGCCAGTCCATCCTCATCACTGTGCCTCTGTGCTCCTTTGTCCTGGGTCCTCTCTTCCCCCTACACCCAGAAGACTTTCCTCCCTCTCTTCTCTGAGTGTCCCCTCACTTCACCCGTGATCCCTGCTTCCTGGGTAACCATCTCTGGAGTTGACACTTTGCCACCTCACACACCCCCGTTTGATTAGGAGCCTGGGTTGACCTCCTTGTGCTCACTTTCCACCTTCAGATCATTGCTCCTCCTCTCTTGGGAGCACCTGGAAAACGCAAATCCTTTCCTAGCAGTGCCTTCCACCCTGGCCTCCCTGCTCATCTGCCTCATTCAGGAGCACCTGGACCACCAGCTCTGTATTGCCTCACCTCCTACCATCAAGACGTCAAAGTTGACTCTCCATCCACCACCCAGTATGGTCATTTTAGGGTCTTCTTCTCCTTCAGCCTTAGCCAGCCACCGCCCATTCACCCTACCCCCGGTCACATACCGGGGCATGTCTCCACCCCAGTTCCAGCCTCTCGCCTTTAAGTGCCCACCTCTAGCCGTCCAGGTGCATGTCCACCAGCCTCCCTGGCCCTCCTTCATCCTCACTGGGGCATCAAGTGCTGAATCCTCTGCTTTCCTGCCTGTCCACATTCCTCTTACTTCCACTTCCCCACCTTCCAGCTCTGCATCCACAGTCAGCCCTCTCTTTATGACAAACAAAACCCCCTTGACCCTTGATCTTTTCAGTTCCTCACCAGGACGAATTCCATCTCGGTTCACCCAGCTCTATTTGTTCTGAGGCTGCAGGCAGCAGGCTCTCCCAGCACAGATTTCTAAGACTTCAAATCAAAGCCTACCATGCTGCCACTGCCAAGCAATACTCCAGGATTTCTCTAGTGAGCACATTTCCCCACTTATCACTTAGTGGTGTCAACATTCTCTGCTCTCTGCACAACTGTAAGCTTCCCTCTGTCTCTTCCCTGACAGCCAGCAGATGGCCTCGCCTCCTGCTTCAGAGAGAATGACATGTCACTGGAAAGGAACTCGCTCACCTGCAGCAAATCTGCTCACCTCACCTTTTATCTATCCCTCTCCCACCTGGACTCTAGCTGTAGTTGTTCTAATTTAGTGAGTGTAGTTGACATATATATACACAGTTAAAAGCATAGCACACTATAGGCTACCTTCTAGGGCTTACTTTTTCAATTTAACATAGGGTGTATGATTCATCCACTTCATTGCATGTACCTGCAGTTCATTTGTTTTAACTGATCTTAAATGTTGTGTGTGTGAAAGTAACACAAGGCAAGGGTAAGCCAGGATTCAGGATGCTGGTTACTTCCTGTGAGAAGAGTCCAGGAGCAGGATAGGGAAAGAAGACACAGTATGTCACTGTCAATAGTCCTGTTCTGATGCTGGGTGATAGGTTCAAAACTGTTTCTTATAATATTAATTTTAATACATAAATACCTCTGACAGGCACCTAAGGTGAGAATGTGTCATGAACCAAGACATACAATGGATAATATTACATCATTATTTTTATGTAATCTTGTTATAAAATATATTAATCATAATCCTACATTGTTATGTTATATATTATATAGATGCATGAATTATATATTCTGTATATAAATACATACATATGTATTATATACTATCTGATAATAAATAAACAGAAAATAATATGCTTGTATATCTACTATTATGTATTATTTAATAAATAATAACATAATATATCCTGTTGTATGACATGGCACCTAATCTTTAATCAGATAAAAACATGCCACTGTATGTAATGGTAATTAATGAAATTTAATGAAAAAGCCCGCAGCTTTAACGCCAACACCGCTCCAGCTGTCACTGTCTTTTTTCTTCCCTTTCATGGTCGAGGTCCTCACGGTGCTATCTGTTCCCCCTTCCATCTCCTTATCTTGAACCTTCCTCTTCCTCCCATCCCATGCTGGCTTCTGTCCCGGGGTCCCGCTAGTCACCAGCGGCCTCTGGGTCACTGATTTGCAGGCACTCTCTCAGGCCCCAGCTCACCTGGGTGTCCATTTCCTCTGCCACCGCTGGTGGGGGCGGGGTGGGGGACAGAGTGCACCTCTTGTCCTGGAAGAGGACACAGCACAGACTCAGTGAGCAGCAGCAGGTGTGGCAGGGACCTGCAGGACTGGGGGGAGAGCCAGGCTGTCTGGGTCCAGACCTGGGGCACTTGGAGTGTGAAGAAGCCGAGTCCTCACTGCCCCTGAAGTGAGGAAAACACCCTCAGGTGAGTTAAAGTGCTTATGACCTAGGTCTGTTTGCTGGAAAGGACAAACGGGCCCCTAAGGGGAGGGTAGTTGATGTTCCAGGCCCCACGAAAGCCCTAAGGGCTGGCGGGGAAGCAGGCTGGACGCTCCACTGGACCCAGTGTCCCCTCGGGAGTGGGGCCTTCGGGAACAAGCTGAAAGCCCTCGGTCTCTGGGGGGAACGGGGCAGTGAGGGAGCATCCCTGCGGCGAGTCAAGTGACGTCAGGGCCTGTGGGATTTGTTTGTATGGCCACATCGAGCCTCAGCAGAAGCCACAGCAGGAGTGGATTCCTGTCTCTCCAGCTGACATCCTCGTGTCTGAGTGCCAGGCTTCAGACCCGATCCCCTGGGGCGCTAGGACAGTTATAGACAGAGGCGGTTCGGGGAGGCCTCAAGAGGGCGGTACTGGCCTTCCTGCCGACACGATTACACAAAAATCAAACAAACTATCGATGGGAAGAAAATAAGAAACATGGTCATATCTGGACCCCAAGCTTACACGTGGTATATGGGTGACATTTATCGACAATCCAGTGAGGTTCTGGCCAGAGCTAGAGGCCAGGGCATCAAGCCGGGAGTGGCATTAAGGAGCATCGTGGTGCAGAGGATGGACTGGGGGCCTGCAGGTTCCTCCCAGGAGGAACCTCAGTGTTTGGGAGGTGGCTAACATGCCTGCTTCTTGTCACCAGCAAGTGATGCCACCTGCGGAAAATCAGCTATGATGCTGAGCCGGGTCAGCCCTGGGTGATGTGATGAAGGCTCCTACAAGAGGGGGCACCAGACGGATAGTGAACCAACCAAAAAGCTGATGAGTTTCTGGCCTGTGTTTATCATGCTTTCGTGTCAAGAATGAGGAGAGAGTTGAATGGCTCACCATGAAGATTTTAATAATTTAAGAGGTTTCCGTGTCTCACTGCATTTCAGTGTCACCCGGAGGAATTCAGGAGGTGTTTAGACCCAGTGGAGACTAATGGCCTGTTGGTTCCTCATCAACCTGGCAAACCCACCAGCCCTCTATGGCCAGACCTTGGCAAGTGCCTTCCCTTGTTCTAACAAAACCCTTTCTAACCACACCTGTGGTAAGCTTTTAATTTTTTTTAATTAATGGGGATGAAGATACCTTACAGCCTTCTCAGGCCTTTTCTTAGGCCTTCTGCCCTTAGACCTCTGCAAGGGGGCTCGCTGCCCTGAGTCCTGCACTACAGAGGGTCCCTCTGGCCCTGACACTTCCTCTGGCCACACCCTCCATGAGGTGGAGTCAGCAGGGCCAAGGGGACATGGTCATTGGCTCCATCCCATGCTCTAGAAACCCAGGAACACAAATGCCCTGCCTCAGCAGCCCCTGACCCATTTCTAGTGCCTGCACCGGCTATCCCCGGAGTTCAGATTCCCAGGACTCACAGAGAGGCCAAAGGGCAGCTGTTTGCATGGAGGGTATGAGCAGAGCCCAGACGTGAGGTTTGAGTTTCCCCCTGTGCACATCCAAGGCCCCTTGTGGCAGGGGATGAACCCAGCTTTGGGAAGAAAAGGGTCAGGCTAGTGATCAGAGCCTGGGAATCAGCTCTCCCCACACACTCACTTTCTTTGCCGAACTCCTCTGTGTCTGGGAATTCTAAATTTGAACCTGGCCTTCCCCCTTATAATGAATGTATATTTGTAAAGGCAGGACTTTAGAACCTACTGCACTTAACATGTTTACATGTATAGGATGTGAGCTCCCAGGTATGCTCTGGCCCTGCACTTCCAAAGGTCCAGGGCAGTTATGGATCTACTGAGACTGTAAATGGTAAAGACCATCTCCAGAGAGGAGGGGTTCCTGCTTCACGCTCCAAAGTCAGGATCTTCTGAGTGGATAAAACAATGGACACTGTGACCCTCAATTGTAAATTGATTTAGAATAACGGCAAAGCGTGTTAGACGTGTGTGTGCGCATGCACGCACCTGAGGACGTGTGTGGTACATGATTCTGTGTGTGTGTGTGTGTGTGTGTGCGCGTGCGCAAGCCTTGGGATGTATGTGGTTCTGTATGTTATGTGTGTGTGTGCGCCTGAGGACGTGTGTGGTTGTGTGTATGTTATGGGGGTGTGTGTGTTTCATGACTCCGTGTGTGTGTGTGCCCGTGGGGATGTATGTGGACCAGAGCCAGTGTGTCTGCACGTGTGTTTGTGTGTACGTGCATGCATTAGTTTTAATAGTAGAAGCTGTCCTTTAGAATTATGAAGTATTAAATATTGTATGATGTCCTTTGCTGTATAATTCAAAATTAAAATAATCTTCAATCACAAGAAATTTAGTCCCTCTCAGATTCTGATTTTTTTTCCAAATTGATTATGTCTTCATTTTACTGATGAGGAAACTGTAGCTTAGAGATGTTAACTGACTCAACCAAGGGCATGGAACTTGCGAGCCCAGGACCAGGACGCAGTCCAAGCCGTGCTGCTCCAGAGGCCTGGAGCCCTGCTCAAGATTACGCGTGGCCTCTTAGCAGGGGAACAGATTCTGATGGGCTGTGGCCAGCGTGCAGGCTGCCCAAGCCGGGGACTCGGGAAGCCGGGCGGAGAGTACCAGACAGCAGACAAGAGTGAAGCGCTGCTCAGAATTCAGATAGGTTCCTAGGTCTTGGATGAGGAAGGAGGCTCACTGCTCATCCTTGATCCCTTTGCTGGTGGCTAAAAAGGACCAAGACCCACGAAAGCACTTCTGGGAGCTGCCTGCCAACACCTGGAAAAGGACTGCTCAGGACTGACTCTGCAGTAGGAGCAGAGGAAGGAAATGTCGCCTCCTGGTGGACATCCTTTGTGATGGCAGTAGGAGGCCTAGGAGCCTTGGTATCGAGGTGGCAAGGCAAGGTCCTAGTGGATGATCGTTTCCACGTGTCTTAAAAATCATTGCTTCATATATTTTATCCATTTTGTGGTTTATTTTAGGGTGGTAAATATGGTCAGTGTTACTCCATATTACCTAGATTAATTAATTTTTTTATTGTTAATTTTCTCTTCAGTGATTTGGAAGCTATATTGCCTCTTAAAGAAAATTCTCTCTAAATCTTTATAAATCATCTCTAAGTTCATAAATTTTTATGCAATTGGACCAGTATTCCTATAAGAGTCTCAAAAATGAAATAATCTATTAGATCCTGTTCCTCAATAATGATAAATTTAGCATATTTTACCTCTCTGTTGTTCTAAATTGTGTGTGTGTGTGTTTGTGTGCTCCAGTTACTACTTTTTAGACAGTTGCTTAAAGTTTGTTACATTAACAAAGAAAATATAGGTATAAACATCTTGGATTTCATTGCTCATTACCACTATTTAATCCCATGTCTTTCCCACTTTTGACTTATTTACTTATCGTGATTTCCCAATCAACTGATCACGTGATTGACTAATTTTTTTCGAGTGGTGGACTTGGAACACTTACATATCTATATGCAGATTTATGTTCTCCTCATCAACAGCTCTCAGTGTGTTGTTGATGGCCCAATCCTTTTTTTAAATTAAGACATTGTTTTTCATCACCAAAAAAAAAAATTCTTAATTTAAGGTGCTGTCTTTTTATGGCTGGCTAGTCTTGTATGCTGAGTGGATATTAATAGAGATTTCCTTAACCTTCCTCCCTCTTTTTGCCATATCTAGAATTCATTGAGAAGCATGTTTTTACCATTTCTCAGATGGGCTTCCACTTTGACTTCCACTTTGAACCATCACTCCACTCTTTTTCTCCATGCTTATTCCTGAAAAAGTGAGCTCTCTTTCAGTTTAAAGGTGGTTCCCGTCAAAGATTTGTGACTCCCTGTCCAAAGTTCCAAAGGAAGAGAAAAGGAAAGATTCCTGTTCCTGGTGGTTACATTTTGTCAGGTTAGAGATCTAGTTATCCGTGTGGCTGCGGTGGAATCTGCAATATCTTGGCTCAGAGTTTCCTTTTTCTGGCTTACTAGGGGAGCCGCATTAGCTGGGATCACGGCGCTGTGGCCGTTGTCAGGATTCAGGGACTGAGGCAACCCTTCTCCCCCCTTCTTATTTTGATCTTGCAAACTGGATCCCAGTTATGCGAACCCTGCACATGGTGGCCAATCGCCCCCCATGTGACGTGTCTCCAGTTCCTCGGCCTCCCTCACGGCTATCAGCTAGTTCCAGTAAGGGTATGAGATGGCTTCCACTGCTGTCTTTCCTCCTTCCTCTCCAGGCAGGCCCTCCTTTCCCACTAGTTGGCCCTAAGCCTTCTCTCCTGTGCTACATACGCTGTCGGAATTCCTCAGCGTTTCCAGCAGGTAGATGGGTCTCTTCTATGTTTGGACCCCTTCAGTGCTTGCAGTGGAAATTTAGGAGGTGGGAAGGAGGAGCTTGGGGGTTCTCCGTATCTAGGGGCTCCCTATCCAGCAGATTCAACAAACTGTGGATTGAAAATATTCGGGAAAAAACAGAAAGTTTCAAAAAGCAAAACTTGAATTTGCCATACACTGGTACTACTTACATAGAATTCATGTTGTATTAGATACCATGAGTAATCTAGAGATAATTTAAAGTACACAGGAGGACACAGCGAAAGAGAAAGTGACAACAAATATATGTGTATATTCATGTATAACTGAAAACTTGTGCTGTATGCTGGAATTTGATACAATGTTGTAAAATGACTACATCTCAATAAAAAAGTTTGCATATATATAAAAAAAGTAGATGGAAGGGTGTACATGAGTCTCATGCAACTCCTAAGTCATCTTATACAAGAGGCATCAGCATCCATGGATGTTGACGTCTGGGGGGAGTCCTGGAAACAGTGCCCCATGGTTACCAAGGGATGACTGGAAGTCCAGGCTCCTTATAGTAGCCTGTCAGGTCCCCACGTGGTCTGAATCCTACCTGTACCACACTTCCCTTGACACTCTCCTCCAGCCATGGCAGACTGCCCTCTGATTCCTGAACAGGCCACACTCACTGTGCTTCATGTCTGGCCCCTAGAAATACCCGTTAGTTTCTGAGCATGGCTCTGCTTTCACAAAATGGGCTGCTTTGTCACTACAGAAGACAGTGTGGAGATTACTTTAAAAACTGAAAATGGGCTTAACTCATGATCCAGCCTTCCCACTCCTGGACATATGTCAGAAGAAAACTCTAATTCAAAAAGTCACATGCACCTCAATGCTCACAGCAGCACTATTTATAATAGCCAGGACATGACAACAAACCAAATGTCCATCGATAGCTAACTAGATAAGAAGTAGTAGTATATTTATACAATGGAATACTACTCAGCCATGAAAAAAACAAAATAATATCATTTGCAGCAACATAGATGGAAGTAGAGATATTCATTCTAAGTGAAGTAAGCCAGAAAAAAAGAAAAATGCCATATGATATCACTTATATGTGAAATCAAAAAAAGACACAAATGAACTTAACTACAAAAGAGAAATAGACCCACAGACATAGAGAAACAAACCTACAGTTCACAGGGAGGGAAGGGGATGGGAAGGGATAAATATGGGGATTCGAAAAGTGCCCCTCATGGGGAGTGATGGAAATGCTGGCTATCTTGATCGTGGTGATGGTTTTCTGGGTGTAGACATTTATCAAATTAATCAAATATTACATGTGAAATATGTGTATTTTACTGTACAGGAATCATACCACAATTAAAGTGCCTGTAAAAAAACAAGAAAAGATAAGCGGCATTGTGTCATACATTTTTATGTGTCTTCAGTGAGTGGGTCTTCAAGTTCCTGGTCTGCCATATTTTCTGAACCAGAAGTGCCCTGCTTCCCTTTTCTTTGTTAAAATGTCAGTGGGTGGCATTTATTCCCGTGGCTTCAACTGCTCTCTATGCACTGATTAACTGTCAAATTTTTCAGCATGGACATCTCAGTACAGTCCCAGATATATACTTCTAATTGACAAGTAGACATTCCCACTTGATTAGTCCATAAAAATCTCAAGCTCTGCATGTTTGGATTTACTCTTACTCAGAACTAGGTTTACTTTTTCAAACAATGGCATCACTATCCCATCTGTATTCTGTGACATACATCTGGGAGATTTCCTTTACTTTTCCACTCCCTCACCACCATCAGTACTACAATTCTGTTCCTTAATGTCCCCCAACTAAGTCCCTGCTCCTCGCTCCCCACTGCATTAATTCCCACCCCTTGCTAGTCTCCCCAGTGCTGTTCTTTAGAGTGAACAATCCACTTTGCTCACTTTTAATGACTAATCTGTGTCACTCTCCTCCTTAAAACGCCAAAGAAATCCCTGCTGCGTATGAGAGGAAGTCCACGCTCCCTGACTTAACGTCACACTTCTCATCACCTAGTTGCTGCTTTTTTTTAGCCTCAGCTTCCGTTAGTTCCTCACAAACTCTAGCCTCACTGACCTTCCTTCCCTAGTTGCAAAGTGCTGTTAGACACGACAAGGCGTCTGCACGAGACACGCAAGCTGCTGAGAATCCCGTCCCCACCACGCACTCTCCGGGTCTACAGATTTGATGGAATCCTTCAGATGTCAGTGCAGAAAGCATTTCTTCTCTGACACCTTCCCTTTCTTCTAGAACCCAGCCCCAGGCAGTGCAAGAGCCCCTCTGAACATATAGTATATATGATGCCAAGTGACTCTTACCTCATTGTTTTGAAAACCTATTTAAATTTGTCTCTTTCACTACACACTGTGATCTCCTTGAGGGATGGGGGCTGTGCGGTATTTGTCTAGACAGCTAATGTCTGGCACAGACCCCAGGCCATCGGAAACAGTCTGCTGACTCATCAAGAATTGTCATCTTAGCGATGTAAGAAAGAATACATGATCTCTCATCTTACACCATCCGGCAAGGGTCAAAATAATTTCACATAGAGCTACACAGGCAAAGTATGTGTATTCTTTTCCTCTTTGTGAGCCCGAGATCATAGGCATCCTGGAACGTAGGTGTCACTCTAAGCTGTCTGTCCCCTAGGCTTTCATGTCCAGATTCAAAAAATTTTTTAGAAGTTGTAGGGATACGTGTTCATCACCCCGTCTTAGAGCAAACGGTGCTTCAGCATGACCAAGTTTAATGTCCATATAAAAATCAGAAATCTTCCAAACTGAAGCCTGAAGAAACATTTCCCGTCTCTCCTTCCAGTATGTCTGCCATCTGTATCCCACATCCCCACTGCTGGTCTGCGTCAGGACACCTTCCATCTAGAAACGTTTTTGGTGGGACACTTGGATGAGAACTAATTACAGCAGTCATGAAAATGGCCCCATGAACGTAGGCTCTGCACAATAACGATGATTTGACCGGAGGCCTCAGCCGTGCCCTGCAGGGTCTGTTCACGTGTTCTGCCTGGCTTCCCTGCAGACGTTCTGCAGAAAATCAAGCCGCAGTTAAAGTCATAGAAGGCCCAAGAAATCCAGAAAAATGGAATGAGATTCATCTCCTTGGAAATATTTTTGAAAACCATCCACTAATACGAAGAAGAGCTTTAAGAGGTTCGTTTCAGAGCAGATGATGTCCAACTGCAGGGGGTCAGTTTTGTCATTGTTGCTTGCTAGTTCGCTTTCTGCTGCTTCTAACACACTGCTGTTGAGAGAAGTGGCCTGAGTCGGCCCTCAGAGCAGAAAGATGAGCTGGGCCTGACGACAGCCAAGCTCCTCTGCTGTTTAGTAACCCGCTGAGAAGGAAGGGATGGCCCAGGGCTTCCTCTCTCTCTCTCCCTCAGTTATAAACTCTATGAAGGGAAAATGGAACAAAAAATCTTAATTCAATATGGTATTGCCAAGTATAAAAATAATTGTATTTGGAGGGGATGGTATAGTTCAAGGGTAGAGTACGTGCTGGGTTCAATTCGCAGTAACTCAATGTAAAAGAAAAATAATAAAATTTCTTTAAAATAAACAAGGAAAAGAACAAAGGAGAAAAGAGATCTCAAACAACCCAAGTTTAAAAAGAAAATAAAGTCTTTTAAAAATAGTAGTCAGCTAGGTCTTTTGCTAGATTAGGAGTTTGGGATTAACAGGTACACACTACTATATATAAAATAAATAACCAACTCCCAGGTCCTCAATAACCTTGTTCAACCTGAATCCTTTCTCTTTCTTCCCCTAAGCAACCAGTGGAAGCCTCTGAAATTCTCATCTTATAAAAGAATTCATTTAAAGGCGGTTTGAATGTTACTGGTTAAAACAGTTATTTGTGGTTCCATTAATATAGGATTAGTAAGAAAGACAGACAATAAACCAATAAGCAAATAAATATATGACGTACTGCCCGGTACCAATAGTTGCCACAAAGAAACATAAAGCATATTAGGAGAGAAAATTATTGAATAGGAAATATGTGCGTGTCATTTTAAATAATGTGGTCAGATAAGTCCTCTCTGAGGGTAAAATAATTTGAATAAAGTCCTGAATGAAACAAAAGAATAAGCCACTTAGGTAACAGACAAAAAAAGCCTCCCAGGCCGGGAGAAGTGTAAGTACGAGACTTGGAGTTACAAACACAGCTGTCCTGGTGGGGACCATCGGGGCGGTGAAGATGGGCTGGAGCAGAACTTTGAGAACTGAGGCTGCAGAGACGGGTGAGGGTCCGGATCACACAGGACCTTGGTAGGGACTCTGGATATCCTTCTGAATACAATGGAAAATCACGAGAGTATTTTGCAAAGCGGAACAACTTTATCCTATTCATACTTTAATAAGACTGTTGTGGGTAACGTATGGGGAATAAGCAATGGAAGCAGGGCAAGGTAAGCTGATGGGAAGCCAGTGGGAAGAGTGCTGCTGACCTGGAGAGAGACACCGAGGTTTGGCTGGGATGATGGCGGGAGACGGGCTGAAAGGGGGACACGATTTGACAGTGACGGTCACAGGCCTTAATGCTCGAGTTGGACACAGACACAGAATGGTTCAGGGTGATGGGTATGTGACATTTGGGGCTGAGCCACAGTTTTTGTGCACAGACCTGACAGGAGAATAAAGTGGGGACGTTGACGTCGGTAAAAAGTGTTGGTGGGTGTTTAATTCCCCCTAGAGCAGCGTCTTTGTTTCTCTGTAGATGAAGTCAGCAGAGCAAGGATAGGTGTTCCTACCTCTGCAGAGAATTGCGTGTCCTCCTCATCGACAAATTCTAGAGGCCGACCTGCCCATCCAATTGCAACATCTTGAATCTGCTTCTTTCTATCCAGGAGGAGATTTCCAACTAAGATGCCAATCAAAAATTCCAGTGTCCAGAGTTAGAGCTGTGTGCCTTTGGGAGGATCTCAGAGCCGCCTCCACAGAGGCTTGGTGTGCTCTTTCCCTCAGAGCACACAGTTCCCTTCAGTCCGGTGGGTCTCAGCAGAGAAGATTTCACAAATAACCCCTCTCAGGCCCTGGGGACCAACCTCTCTCTTGGCCGAGCTCTGAAAATGAGCACGAGTAAAGACCTTCTCCAGGGCGCCATCTGGCAGATTACATGAGGACAGTGTACAAAAGGTTGGGTGGGTTGATGGTATAAATGGATTTTAATTTTTGCTCTGAATCTGATTCTGTCCTTCCGTTTTGTTAAGAAAGAGTTCTTAGGCCAGACATGATTCTTCTTTTTTCTTTGTATTTAATCATCCAAGAGGTTTAGATAGGGTATTTGTTTTAGTGTAAGAATCTTTAAAAAAAAAAAAACCTTGCAAATAGCGTCTTGTTAGGCATTTGGACAAGTAAATTCTCCCAGGAGTATTGAACCCCCTTGTTCCTCCAGGGGGTCTCCAAAGGTAAACATGTTCCAAATCTGACCCAAAACCAATGAGCCTTTTCTTTTTTTAAGCACTTCACCATGGACAAAAGATGCCACTAAAGAAGGTGAGAAAAGACAGGTCCCCATAATCCAGAGTCCCTCCCAAAGAGCCCACAGAAGCAAAGAGGAGATGAACGAGAGAAACGGTTTATTTATACACACGCAAGAGCCAACCAGAAAAGTTACTACCATGTTAAATCATGAAAGTTAAAGGCTTTTTTACCAACTGAACTTAATAGGACAAAGGGAGAGGAGAGAATTGGTTTCCATGATAGGTTTTCTTCTCCATGTATTGAATCTCAGGTTTCTTCAGCTTAAAGTGCTTTTGTATTAACCGTGGGTTCCATCTGACTTACCATTCCTCAAACTTTGTTCTACTTTGTCAAGATTCACTCATGTATTCTGAGCTCCTGGAATTTCCACGTGAATTTTAGATTGATTGTCAATACCTGCAAAACACCACCTGGGATTTGGGTTAGGCATTCTTTGAATCCTTAGATCTATTTGTGGACTATTGTCATCTTAGTAGAATGAAGCCTTCTGCTCCATGAATATGGGATTATTCCCCTTGAAAATAGGTCTTAATTTCTCTCAACAGAATCTCTCATCTTTTGCAGTCTTCAGTGTCCAAGTCTGGTGCTTCTTCCTCACCTCTATTAGATGCTGATTCAGAAGAGACACGACCTCCTGGAGAACTTCTGCTGCCACGGAGCTGACATGGAACTGAGTCCTGAGAAGGATTTAAATTCTTTTAAAAATAGGATTAATGTATTTTAATTATTCCATAGATGAGTAATGAATGGGTCACATTAACATAGGATTTTAATCCTTTTAGAATTAGTAGAGTAATACAGACACATTACAAAAAATTGTAATATTGCCTAAAAGAGAAGAGATTTGTAATTCTCACACACAGAGGTGAATGTCATGAATGATTTGGTGCTTATGTCTCAGTCTCTGTGTCTCTCAGTCTGTCTCTCTTCATCTCTGTCTCTCACACACTCACAATCAGATCAGTTTACATCTATGCTGATTTCACACATATGTGGTCGTGCAGATGGGACCCTGGATGCAGAGAGTGGGTCTGCATACTTCCACCCTGAGGCCTCCCTTGACATTGGGTTGAGACCAGGCATCCACTTTTCCAACTGCACAGCATTCATTCATCAACATGAACCAGAATGAATGGACCCCATCACCTCTCCAACAACATTAGTGTTGCTTTAATTCCGACTGTTTCAACCAGTGCTGTGATGAACACCCTTAAAAAGGCATCTTTGAATAGGTGTGTAAGGATTTTAGTGGGATGAACTGTAAGGATCAGAACTTCTGGGGAAGAGATGCATCTGTGGCCCTTTGATGCGTCCTGCAACCCTCTTCTCCTGGAGAGGAGCGTCCCTTCACTCTTTCCTCCAGGGGATCTGCTGGAGCCCCTGCCTGCTTACATTGTCACCAGGGCTGGTTGTCACCTGACTAAAGACCCGCCAGTGTGATGGTGACCGGTGCTGTCTCTGCAGTGTTGCCGTCTGCCTGTGTTCTCATCTGAGAGATCAAGCATCTCTAACACACACTGACCACCTGCATTGCCTCTCATTGGAACTGCCCATGTCTCTTCTGTTTCTGTTTAGAACATTGGGTTTCAAAAGGATTTTGGACTACAGGGATGGGAAACCTTTCTCCAACCTTGGGTTATGAGGAATGCATTTTCCAGTTTGTGATATGTATTTCAAGCAGTTTTTCTGGGCTTTTGCTAATGTTTTTGATTTGTTTGGTTTTGTTTTCGCCACAGGAAGAGCTAAGCATCTCCCTTGTGTCTTCTGGCTGTGGTGTCACAGGGGGAACAGCAGTGTCTACCCTGAGATTTTGCACAGAGTTACTAAAAGGGCTTCACTTTGTACGTCACAACTTTAATCAACCTGGATATCCCCTTAAAATAAAAATGCTGTTTCAAGTGAAGACAAAAATAATACACACCCCAGCTTGAAACATGTGGGCAGGGACAAAAAAATTTTTTTTTAAATTTCATTGACAGGGAACACCCAGGAGAGTTAAAGACACGCAGAGAGAAAGAGGACTTGGGGTTCGCAGGGGCTGGGTGAGGAGGGAAGGGAGTGAGTGCTCAGGATCCAAGGTTTCACTATGAGGAAAGAAATAATGTGAAACTAGATGGTAGTGATTGTCTCACAACATTGTGAATGCCCCTAATGCTCCTGAGTTGCACAACTTAAAAGGGGAAAAGTCTATATTTTATTAATGAAATTCTAAAAAGAATAATAAAGGATGCCATAAATGATGTGAAACAAACAAAGGAAACTAAAGAAAACCAAACAAAAACATCTCCAGAGGAAGGGACTTCAAGTTTGGGAAGGGGATAGGGAGGGGACTGATGGTGGGATTTTGGAGAATAAGGTGTGGGTGGGTGCAGAGGGGGCTTTGCGCCAGCTGTCCAGGTGCAGATGCAGCTTCAGGAGGAGCTGCAGGAGTGGCAGGAGGGAGGTCGGGGTCTCCTGCTGGATCCAGATCGTCCTTATTTTGGTCTCTGACATCTTCCCCTGCCACTGCCTCCTCTGTAACTATTGGATGTGGAAAGAGTTTTAAGTCTTGTGGAAGAGCTCATGCTGTGGGAGAGGAAAAATTTACCCACCTGCCTCCCTTTCCATGTGCCTCTTCAAGGACAGATGTCTTCCCAGAGCTTTCCAGACAGCTCTCACCCAGAAAGTGCCCACAGGATGTGTTCTGTGACTAAAGTTTTCCAGACAGGTGGTCTGAGGCCATTCTTTGCTCTGGTCCCAACAGTAGCCTCTGGGGACACCTCCCTTTGTGGCCCAGCCCTCGCCCCTCCCTCACCTACACACAGGCACCAGCCCTGCCTTTCTGAACTTCGGGCTGTGCTTCGGGGGCTCCTGGTCCTCCACCTGACTTGCAGCGAGGTGGGCACGGTGCTCCATTTAAGAGCCGGTTGTGCTGAGCTACCCGTCAGCCCCGGGCAGTTCCCTGGGGAGAGCCCTGGGTGAAGTCTGGGTCCGAGGCCTGCCCCACTGGTTTGTGGGCCATGGCTGTGGGGACCCCTCCATATCCAGACCCACCTGGAGCCTGCGCTGGCCCTCAGAAGAGTGGCACAACAGCCCTTCACTTGGGGAGGGTGCTTTGGTGTTCTTTTTCATCAGCTTCGGTTCAGTATGTGGTATCTGGCTCTGCAATGACAGTGAACAGCAGCTGACCCAGGCTGGAAGTCTCAGAGCCCTGCCCGGTCAGGAACACTCCTGATTCTGTCCACTCGACCCTCTGCTGCCAGATTAGACGGGGACCGTGTTCAGCTCAGACACCCGGGAGGGAAAAGACATACCCAGAATGCATGGGCTCCACCTCGGGCAGCAGGACCCTTCCCCGGCTCTCCACATACCAGCCAGCCAGCTTTGACTTGGGCTGTCTATGTGACCGGCCCCCCAGGCCTCTGACATGCTCTTGCTTGAGGCAGAAACCGATCCCCAACATGACTGCTCCACCTCCACCAGCCAGGATGGGGCCGTGGGGCTACCTGGGTGGGATCTGAGTGGTGGCCCGGCCTGGGCGTGCCTGCCCTGGGCCTCCCTGTGTTACCTTTGTGTCTCTCTGGCCAAAAGGCCAGAGGCCCCTTGAGTGAGACCTGACCCAGCGCCGGCAGCGTTGGTAGAGCACCTCGCTGTGGGCTTTCCGGGGGCTGCGGCCTCGGGATATTGGGATACAACAGAACATGCCTCTGTCTCCAACCAGGTGAGCTTAATAGGGGCTTCTGTACAGAGTGGGTGCCTGGTGACCTTGGTTCCAAGTTCTGTCGGGCTCTTTTGCCAGGGAAGTGAGGTCACTTCCTGGGGTCCACTTACCCAAGCTTCCTCCTGACACAAAGCTCCCCAAGGGCCTTTCTGGGCTGCCATTCTCTCATTTCTCTCTCAATGCCATGTCCACACGCAGTGACACCAACTCAGCCCCCCCATAGCTCTGGGGACGCCTGGATGCAGCCAGAGCCGCAGCTCTGAGGATACAGCTGGGTTCAGACCTGGCTCCCCCTACTCAGCAGTGCTATCATCCTGGACAAGCCACGTGCCTCTCAGGGTCTCCCCAATCCCCCATCGGCACAGTGGGGATCATTCTGGCCCCTGCTTCCTAGAGAAGCCATCCTGTCTCTAGACCTAGAAACACCTACTGCATCTGTCACCCCCATGGTCTGGCATCACAGGGAGCTCGTGCACAGACTCAGCAAAGGAAGGACCCCACAGAGGGCTGGCGGAGCGCAGAGCACACCGCACTCAGGCCAGGGTCTGCCCTGGGGTCTGGAGAAAGTCACTTTCCTTGCTGCTTGCTTCCCAGCTCCCAGTCGCTTGACTGAAATTAAATACAACTCTGACATCGTCCGCTCTGGCATACAACC
>NW_027329021.1:0-28786 GCF_048564905.1 Vicugna pacos | reverse complement strand
AATTGAAAGAACACACATATTCCAGGAAGAAAGTTATTTCTTGATATGAAAAGATTGTTATTAAACATCAATACAACCAGGGGGGAAAAAAGCAGATAACTCACAAGAGGGGAAAAAAATCTATTAATGTCATACTTCATAGAATCGATCATCCAAAGAGAGAAGACAACCAAACAATGTCTACAGCTCAGAGGGAAAAATGTGTCTGGCTTAGCCTGAAGTGGTCCTTCAGGAAGAAAGGGAAAGTCAGACATTCTTAAACATAAAAGAGATCAGTGATACAGAACCCACGAAGCCTTCTTGAAAGAAATACTGGACGGGAAATCCAACCAAACAAAACACGAGCCAGCATAAAGAACTCCAGCGTGGCCATGCCATTGTAGAAGCATTGGTGGTTAGTGGTACAAATACTTAAAATTACAACTAAAATGAAACAGTGAAGTCCTGTGCTGTGATGACAGTCAATTTAGAAACCCTGGTGTGGCAGATGGGGAGATGCTCCTCTCAGAACCTCCTTCAGACCCAGCTGTGAGGAGTTATCTGCAGCTGTTCACTCTTTCTGCTTCTGTGCAGAGGTTGTGCTCTTCTTGGGGTGGTTACAGCCAAGGATGGAGCAGGGTGGTGACGGAAGGGTCTGGCCAGTTCTGCCCAGTGTGGGGCTCCTCTAAGGGGCCACCTCTGCCCTGGAGCTCCTCAGTGGATGGGCAGTCCGCACCACAGATGGACAGAGCCCCTACCTCTTCTTTCATTGGTGCCACTCCTCAGTAAACTCTTTGTACATCTATCTGTTCTTGAAGAAACCGAGCCAGCACACCAAGCAAAATAAAAATCGTATATGCAACAAAAACAGGTGGATGGAAGAAGGGGGATGGAGCGGCCTGAGAGAACTACTCCTTTGTAGTAGGAAGTCAAAACCTGCTGCCAAACACTACAGCGTGCGGCTGAAAGCAACTCAGTGACTCACCAGCGTAAGGGTTGTTTAAAATTTTCTTCTTACCTGGGACCTTTAAAGATTGATATCTCTTGTGGTGAGGAAATTAATCTAAGTTCGGCTATCCCATCAGGTTTTTTTTCCTTTTTAAAGTCAAAACAAATTAAAATTTAATGTTTTTAATCATGAAAAATAGGATACTACTTTTATAAAAATTATGTCATCCAGTCTAACTATATACACACCTATTTATCTGTTCATAGAAATCTGGTACGATGCTCACCAAATGTTACCCTGTTTGTTTTAGGGCAATGGATGATTTGTTAGTTTTTCTATTTGCACTTCTTGACATTGCTGTAGTTTGCATAATGCACACGGAAAACTTTTATTAAAAAATAAAGCCATTACTTTAAATTAATAATAATGGCAACACTATGTATGGCTCACATGTCTAAGCACTTTGCATGTATACTTCTTTAATAACTTATAAGCAGGTGAATTATGATGATGATGTCCATTTATAAATAAAGAAAATCAAACAACTGTTTACATGGAGTGTCAAAAGAATCCAAATGTCATTAGATTTGTATGTTTAGCAAGGTGCTAGCTATATACAAATATAAATTACACTACTATACACCATCAGCAAACACTTGGAGACAATTAGTAAAAAGAAAGACATCTTTTAGAACAGTGATCTAAGTCAAAAAGTATCCAGAAGTGAAGCTACTTATAAATGGGTAAGATCTATACACTTTAAACTCTACTGCAGTCTAGAGTTATTGACCTCTATGGAAATTCGTTAAAGAGTGCCTATGTGAGCAGAGAGAGATTCCATGTTCATGGATAGGAAACACTCAATATCATGGAGATGTCAGTCTCTCCTGAAACGAGGGCTGCAATTCCAATCAAAACTTTACAGGGCTTTTCATGGGATTGACAAGCTGATTCTCAAATGTCTGTGGAAAAGCAAAGGGTTAAGACTAGGTAAGGCATTCCTGAAGACTGAGTTAGAGACGGGTCCTAATACGAAGTTTTATTCACAAAGTTAGAGCAAGTAAGACAGCATGGTGTTGGTGCGGAGAGCCACAGGACGGCTGTTGGGGAGAACACAGGCCTCTACATAGACCCACACACGTGGCGCTTTCACATGCGACAGGGTTGCTCTGCAGGTCAGGGGAGAGGAGAGACTACTCAGCAAGCAGTGCTGGTGCCAACAGCTATGCAGGCGGCAGGTGGAGAATGAAATTAGCTCCCCACTTCAAACCATTGGCAAAAGTCGGTTCCAAATGGGTAAGTCTGACATGTGGAAAACAGAACAAAAACTGTTAAAAGAAAATATAAAAAATGTATCTTATTTTGGTGTAAGAAAGTAAGTATTAAGATGCAAAAAGCAATAAACATAAAATAAAATAAAAGGTTAATAAATTATTAATAACTGATGTTCACCAAAAGCTACTCTAAAACAGCCAAAAGAAAAGCCAAAAGCTGGGATATAATATTTGAAACACATACAAAGGACAAAGGATTCATATCCAAAACACATGAGAAAATCCTTCAAAACAAAAGGAAAGAAAGTAAAATATACAATTTAAAAATGAGTGAAACACATAGTCATTTTGCAGAAGAAGTACAAATATATTTATACATTTAAGAAAAGGGGCTCAATCTCACTAATAATGGGAAAAATACAAATTAAAACCACTGATAAGATATTACTTTGTACTTTGCCAGCAAAAATTACGAAGTCATACTACATCAAGTGTTGGGAGAGTGTATACAAACAGAAACTCTTATACATTGCTGGTAAGAGTATGAATTGATACAAACACTTTGGAAAACAATTTGTTATTATTTAGTAAAGTTGAACATTCATGTACTTAATGACCTGATAATCCCAGGTACTAGGTATATCTGTAAGCGAAGCTAACCCAGTCATCCCTCACGATGGAATATTATACATCAGCAACGATAAACTACCACTACATGCCGCAGTGTGACATTTTTTGGAACCCTTAAAGCAAATAAAAATTAAACAACATACACTTAGTCATGAATACACAAGTGAGTTTTTTTAAGAGTGTAAGAAACTGATCTATAAACAAATGGGACCTAATTAAACTTAAAAGCTTTTGCATAGCAAAAGAAACCATCAACAAAACAAAAAGACAACCTACAAAATGGGAGAAAAGATTTGCAAACTATGAGACTGACAAGGTATTAATTTCCAAAATATACAACCAGCTTATACAGTTCAATATCAAAAAACCAAACAACCTAATCAAAAAATGGGCAGAAGACCTAAACAGACATATAGGTGGACAACAGGCACATGAAAAGATGTTCAATGTTGGTAATCATCAGAAAAATGCACATCAAAACCACGATCAGGTATCACCTCACATCGTCAGAATGGCCATCATCAAAAAGTCTACAAATAATAAATGCTGGAGAGGGTGTGGAGAAAAGGACACCCTCCTACACTGTTAGTGGGAATGTAAATTGGTGCAGCCTCTATGGAAAACAGTATGAAGGTTCCTTAAAAAACTAAAAATAGAGTTACCATATGATCCAGAAATCCCACTCCTGGGCATATATCTGAAAGAAACTCTAATTCAAAAAGATACATGCACTCCAATATTCGCAGCAGCACTATTTACAACAGCCAAGACATGGAAGCAACCTAAATGTCCGACAGATGACTGGATAAAGAAGTTGAGGTATACACACACACACACACACACACGATGGACTACGACTCAGTGATAGAAAGGAATGAAATGCTGCCATGTGCAGAACATGGATGGACCTAGAGATCGTCAGAGCAAGTGAAGTAAATCAAACAGAGAAAGATAAATACTATATGACAGCTCTTAAATTTGGAATCTTAAAAAATGACACATGTGAATTTATTTACAAAGCAGGAACAGACTCACAGACCTAGAAAACAAACTTAGAATTACCAAAGGAGAAAGCGGTGGCGGGGAGGGGTAAATTAGGAGGACGGGATTAGCAAGTACAAACTACTACACGTAAAATAGACAACAAGGTCCTACTAGACAGTGCAGGGAACTACATCCAACAGCTTGTAATGACCTGTAACAGAAAAGAACAGATATGTGTAACTGAATGACTGTGCTGTCCACCAGAAACTAACACAACACTGTAAATCAAATTTACTTCAATTTACAAAAAATAGACTCGCAAACATAGAGAACAGATTTATGGTTACCAAAGGGGAGATGGAGGGGGAGGGACCAATCAGGAGTTTGGGATTAGCAGATACACACTACTACACACAAAGCAGACAGACAGCAAAGCTCTCCTGCACAGCACAGGGAACTACATCCAATATCTTATAGTAACCTATGGTGGAAAAGAATCTGAAACAAGAATATTTACACATATATATGCACACAATTGAATCACTTTGCTGTACACTTAAAGCATTGTAAATCAACTATACTTCAGTTTTAAATAAAGGTTAGCGTACAAAAGTTATAAAAGTGAAAAAAACCCTCAGGTTTTAACAGTCATGGTCTCTGACGGAGTGTTTCCCTGTTCAGGATGGTACCCGTGAGCTGCGTGTACCTGCAAACACAGCACCTGTGGCCATTGGGAGTAAGAATTTAATATTAATTAAAAACTAAATTCAAAAACTTATACATGAATAATTTACCAAAACACTTTTTTTTGATGTATGCTTGGAACAACCTGAGTACGTGAATTTTTCTTAGCAACTGTATGTTTTACGAACTCTAAATACAGATCAAGTATTTCCGATTAAAAGAAAAAGAAAGAAACTGAAGTTGGATAGTGGTTATCTCTGGGACAGGCAGAGAGCGTACAGGAGGGCCCAATACTGGTTCGTAGGTTTTTATCATTCTGCTTTACAACCTAAATACATGTAATCTATAATCTTGTGCATGATTCATGTATTTTAAACAGTAATAAAGAACAAGATTAATTAAAAAGAAACCAAGGCACAGAGAGCTTAGGTAGTTGCTCAAGGTCTTGGAGGTTAACGGCAGAGCAGGGATGCAGAGGTCACAGACATCTCCTGCGTTCTCTGTCCCCACTGCACACCCTGGCAGCCTTGGTGAGCTCCCAAAGGTGAAGGTGCAGAGCAGTGCAAAGAAGGATGAAGTTGTATCAGCGCCAAACCTCTTCCAGTTTAATGGTAACAGCCCAAAGTAGCAGAAGTAAAAGTGGAAAATGAACAAAGTCAACGTGGCTCCAGGCCCCGGAAGGCGTCTGAGACCCCCCCGAGCCGTGACGCTAAAGGCAAGCCCATATGTAACCAGCCCTGCAGTTTTGTAAGGAAAGCCGTAATTTCTCTAAGTATTTAGTCACTGACTCCTGAGTCCTTCCAGAACACTGTGAGCGCTGGCAGCTGTAAACAAGATAGCATCTCTCCAACCCCACCAGAAGCGCTCCGCGCCGCGGGGGGGGGGGGTCCGACGGGCCCCACTCCACACCCTGTGCTCGGAGGAAGCCTTCATTTCACTTAGGCCCCCATTTCACTTAATCTAGGGCTGGAATCCTGTCTCCACAGCACTTAATTTCTTCATCTTAAAAGCACTTTCGATTTCCTTAAAAACCAATGCCTTTCTGATTATGCAAGGAACATATGCTTGCTATAGAAAATACGAAAAACAGAGACAAACATAAAGAAAAAAGGGGTATAAAGCACCCACAATCCCAGCTCATCAAAACCACAGCTCTGTCGGCGGGCGCGCTTCTCTCCAGCGCCTTCCCTCCTGAGTGCGTGAAGCTCTGTAGTTATGTGTGGGTTTGTACTCAGATTTCTCTGCTTAGCCGAGATCTCAGTGTTTACCCAGGCCCGAGTGCTTCCTGGCCGATCAGAGAAAGCGCTGACCCTCCCTCCCATCTTAGAGATAACACTGCGCCTTTCTTCTCCGTGCCTGCGACCGCATCCGCCCGTCTGCACTTGGATCGGGAAGGGGGGGTGGCTCCAGGAAGCTTTGTGATCATCCCTGTTTCTTTGCTGTGTCAGTCCTTCGGATGAGAGCCTGTTCCTGAGCCAAACACACGCCAGATGAGCTGGTGCTTTCCGGGCGAATGACAGCGATGTGTATGCTGTTTGTATTTGTGGAGTGCTTTGAGCTCTCTGACCCTCTTCCACGTAGAAAGGTAACTGTCCTTCACGTGGAAAGGGGACGGCAAAGGGGTAGAGATATTAATCTGGCCTCTTGAGTTGGACTGCCAGAAATTAAATCTCCACCTTGAAACCCTGAAAGCCTGAGTGTTCTCGTCAGAAAGTTGGGGCTCATAAAAGGACGTGAGTCAGACGGCTAAGAAATGGCGATTAAAAGCCCCAACACGCACAGATCACTCAACAGCTCCCAGCACGCGATCAGTATTGAAACAATGTTACTACCATTGCTGCTGCGGTGCTGGTGGTCGTGGTGGTGGTGACGCCGGTGAGGGTGCTGGTGACGGCAATGGTAACGCAAGGAATATTTTCATCCACTTCGGGGAATTAAAGGCATCATTTCTACACAATAAAACGGACCCATTTCAAGCCTCCAGATGAGTCTGGACAAACGTATGCACTCAAGTCACCAGGCACAGAATATTCCTATCACCCGCCAAAAGCTCCCTTAGCTCCATTTTCAGTTTATACTGAATTATACCACCGCACATACCAGCAACTTACTTCCGTTTCTCCCAACCCAATCTCTACGCTATTGTTTCATAGTTAACTTTACACGTACGTCAAAATACGTCGTGACCGTTTTTGTTCAGAGAGCCAGCTCTCCTTTAAGGAGATGGAAACGAGAAGGAAATACCTTCCGTGTCTGCCCACAGGGTTACCATTTCTGGTGCTGTTCCTTCCTCTGTGTGTGTCCCCATTTCATCCGGTGTCAGCGTCCTTTTGCCTAATGCACTTTCCTTAACATTTGCTGCCTGCTGGAGATAAGTTCTTTAGGATTTTGTGTATCTGAAACCCCCTTTGCATTTAAAAACCATCTCCTCTGGGTACGGAATGCTGGGCTGAGAACATATTCTGGCAGTTCTTTAAAGATGTCGCTCTTTGCACACCGTTTCTGAGGAGAAATCTGCTGTCATGTTTACCTGGGTTTCTCCAGACACGTAATGTGTCTTTTCTTTCTCTGATTCCTTATAATACTTTCTCTTCACTGGTTTTGACCAACTTGACTGTGATGTACCTTGGTGTGGTTTTCATCGTATTTCTTGTCCTTGGGATTCATTCAGCTTCTTGGATCTACAGGTTGATAGTTTTCATAGAATTTCGGAAATGGGGGGCCATTCTTTCTAGATATGCCTTTCCCATCTCCTTTCCCTGTATTCAGGCCTTCCTCTGCCACTCATGTTAGGCCACGTGAAGTTTTCCCACAGATCACTGATGCTCTATACTTGTTTTCTGTGTGTGCTTTGTTTTAGATAGTTTCTATTGCTGTGTCTTCGAGTTCTTTAATCTTTCCTTCTGCAATGCCTAATCTCCTGTTAATCCAATCCAGCATACTTTTCATCTCACACATTGCAGCATTCATCTCTGTAAGTTTAACTTGGGTCATCTTTAAATGTTCTGTGTCTCTACTTAACTTTATAATACATAAAATACAGTTATAGTAACACTTTAATGTCCTTATCTGCTAAATCTAACACACATGTTGGTTCTGGGTCAATTCTGATTGACTGATGGGTTGACTGATTATTCTTATGATGGGTGGTATTTTTGTGCTTCTTTGCACGTCTGGTAATTTGGAATTGAGTGCCAGACATTGCGAATTTTACCTTGTTGGGTGCTGGACTTTTTTATTTCTTTCAATATTCTTGCACTTTCTTGGCATAACTTGAGGGTTATATTAAGCTCCTTGGGAAAAACTGACTCTTTCAGGTCTTGTTTTTGTGATTTATTAGGTGGGTCTGGAATAGAGCTCAATCTAAGTCTAATTATTTCCCACTACCGAGGCAGGACCTTCCTGAGAGCTCTACCAGTGCCCGGGAGCTGTGAGTTTCTCCAGTCCGGCCGATGGGAGCAGGCACTGCTCCTGGTCCTGCATGCCTGCCTTTTGAATGTACTTTCCCGGCTCCAGGTGACCTCCTCCCATGCCTGTGCTGGTCGTGCTCTCCGGAGCACTCCAGGAGGGAGCTCCTGCCATCCTCTGGACTTTGTCTCATGTGGTTTTCTGCTCTCCAGTGCTCTGCCTTGCAAACTTCAGCTACTTCGGTCTCCCCAGACTCTCAGCTCCTTGTCCTCAAGTCGGCAAGTCAGCCAGCCCCTGTCTGGGTTTCACGTCCTTGTACAGCAGCCCAGAGACGCTGTCAGAGCAGTAAGTAAGCTGGGGCAATCGTGGGGCTCACTCAGTCACTTACCATTTCTTGGAGAATCTGTGCCCTCTGTGGCATGATACCCAGTGCCTTACAAACTGTTGTTTCATATCTCTTGTCCGGTTTTTTGGGTTTTGGTTTTTGGTTTTGTTTTAGTTTTTTGGTTGTTTCAGGAATGAGGATAAATCCAGTCCCTGGGACTTTATCTTCTATGGAAGCAGAAGCAGCAAAAGAAATATTTGCATCCACTTTGGGGAATTAAAGGTATCACTCACACACAACAGCAACAAAACAGCTCATCTTAAGTTGCCGGACAAATTTCCTCAACGTTAATGAAATCTGTCTCCATGTTACTGAGTTTTTAAAGCTCTTTTATCTATATTCTAGATTTTGTAAAATTTGTATGATGAAAATTTTCTCCCATTCATTGTCTTAGCTTTTAATTTTAATAGTATATTCTGAAAAGCTGATTTATGCTTTTTGATAAATTCCATATTAATTGTTATAATTTTTGATTTGTGTATGTGTCCTATTTAAGAAAACTTGGCCTACTCCAAGGTCACAAGATTTTTTCCAATGTTTTCTCCCAGAAGTTTCATTCTTTCAGATTTTACGGATAAGTTTAGGCCCCACCTGGAGTAAATTTTTTGCACGTGTCATGTTTTCATGGAGTGTCATGTTTTCCCACAGACATCTAGTTGCTTCAGCATCATTTGTTGAAAACTTTTCCTTTCCCCATTGCAAGTTGGTGCTTCTGTTAAAACTCGGCTGCCCACACATGCCTGGTCTATTCCCACACTCTCTGTCTTGTTCCATTGGTCTATATGTCCATCCTCATGCCATTACTACACTATCTTAATCCCTGTAGCTTTATAGTAGGTCTTAAAATTGGGCAGCTCAAGTCCTGCAGCATTGCTCTTCTCATTTAAAATGCTTTAGCTATTCTAGGGCCTTTGAATCTCCAAGTAAGTTTTAAAGTCAGTTGTCAATTTCAGCCCAAACATGAACACACCAGGGGTTCGCTGTGATTGCACTGAATCTATAAATTAATCTGGCGTGACGGACATCTTAATGTCACTGCGTCTGCCAGCCCACCAGCTGGGATATCTCTTCCTTTACTTAGTTCTCCTTTGATTTTGCTCGGAAATGTATTGTAATCTTTAGTGTTCAGGTCTTTGCATATTTTGTTGACTTTATCCCTGATATTTGAAGTTCTTCTTAAGCTCCTATAAATTAGTTACCAGTGTATAGTGATACTACAGGTATCTTAAAACCCAGCTAAGCTCTCTTATTAATTCCACTAAATCTTAAAAATAGGTTCCTTCGGATTTTCTCCTTGTACAATCAGTCACCTGTGAATAAAGCTGGTTTAGTTTCATCCTTTTCTGTTTGTATGCCTTCCATTTCTTTGCGTTTCCTGTATTTCACTGGCTATGATATCCAGTAAAATGTTGGATTAAAAAAAGGAGTGAGAGTGGACATCTTTGCCCTGTTCTCATTTAAGAGGAAAGCATTCGGTCTTTTACCATCAAGTGTGATGTGAACTGTAAGATTTTCAGAAATGCTCTTTATCAGATTGAAGAAACTCTCTTCTGTTCTAAGTTTACTGAGAGTTTTTATCATGAATGAGCATTGAATTTTGTCAAATACTTTTTTCTGAAACTATTGAGAGGATCATATGGGTTTTCTCCTTTGTGCTGTGAACACGGTCAATTACAATTAATTTCTTTTAATGTTAAACCAAACTTACGTTTCTAGGGTAATCCCATCTGGTCACAGCGCATCATCAATTTATTATGTTGTCACTCAGTGAAGTAACCCAGTAAGAAAAAGAAAAATACCATGTGATATCACTTATATGTGGAACCTAAAATATATGAGACAAATGAACTTACATGCAAAACAGAAACAGACACAGACATTGAAAACAAACTTGTGGTTACCAGAGGGGAAAAGGGGGTGGAGGGATAAATCGGAAGTTCGGGATTTGCAGACACACACTACTATGCATAAAATAGATAAACAGCAGGGTCCCCCTGTAGAGCACAGGGAACTGCATTCAAGACCTTGTAACGGCCTGTACCGAAAAAGAATAGGAAAAGGAGCGCACACACGTACAACTGAGTCACTATGCTGTACACCAGAAATGAACATAGCATTGTAAACCGACTGTCACACTTCAATTTTTAAAAATTTATTTTATTGTCAAATTAATTTGATAGTGTTTGATCAAGGATTTTTTTATTCTAAGTGTATAAGGGATACTAACCCCCAGCTTTTCTACAAAGACACCATCTGAGTTTGGTACTGGGCTCACGCTGGCCTGATACCACGGGTTACAAAGGTTTTTCACCTTCCTCTTTTTCTGAAAGAATTTGTGCAGGCTTAATATTAATTGTTAATTAAATATTTGCTATACTTCACCCATGAGGCCATCTGAATTGGAGTTTTTTGTGAGAAAGTGTGAAATTACAAATTCAGTTAAAGTAACGGCTACGGAGTTATTCAGCTGTTTTATTTATTTATTTATTTTTTATTTTTTAATTTATTATTATATTATTTAATTAGTTTATTTTGGTGGGGGGAGGTAACTAGGTTTATTTATTTTTAGAGGAGGTACTGGGGATTGAACCCAGGACCTCATGCATGCTAAGCAAGTTCTCTACCACTTGAGCTATACCCTCCCCCCAGCTGTTTTATTTCTTCTCAGATCAGCGTTGGTTATTTTTGTCTTTCAAGAAACACATCTGTTTCATCTAAGTACAGGCATATGGCCAAAGTTGTTCACTGTATTGTCCTGTGATTCTTTCAACATCTGTAGGATTGGTAGTGATGCCCCCCTTCAGCTTCTAATATTAGTGATCTGTGACTTCCCTCTTCCTCTCCAGTCTTGCTGAGCGTTTATTAATTACTTGGGTCTTTCAAAGAACCAGCTTTTGATTACATGGATTTTTCTCTCCTGCTTGTTTCTCATTCTTATTTCATTTATTTCTGCTTTTATGTTTCTTATTTTCTTTTTTTTACTTATTTTGACTTCAATTTGCTTTTTCCCTCTAGCTTACAGTGGTCATTGATTTAGGATCTTCCTTCTCTTCTAACATGAACATCTAAAGTGATAGATGTTCCCCGTAATCAGTGCTTTATCTGCATTTCACATATTATAATACATTGTCGTCAGATTTTCACTCAGTTCAAAAAAATTTTTAATTGCCCTTGCAATACCTTTATTTGTCCCATATGTTATTTAGAAGTGCAGATTGTGTTTACAATTCTGACATTTCAGAGATTTTGAAGATTTGTTTCTGTTACTAACTTGTCATTTAATCTCCAGACCCCTTAGGTCAGCATTCAAAGCCCAACATGACCAAACCCACCTAATCTGTGGAGCATCTGCATAATCCAACACAGGTCCTGCTTCCCTAAACAAACTGTGTGCTCTCACACCGCCACATTCGGCTGAGGCCCCTTGTAATTTCCCTGCTTTCTTGAGAACTCAAGAGTTCATCTCACGCCTCCAAGACAGACCACAAGCAATCAGCACACACCTCCAGCTCAGCCCTGGCTGCACTGACTCATGAAGACTGGTTTACCAGCTGCCTCTATGAGAACGTGCATTAGAGGAGGGCAAGAGCAAGGTCTTCTCAGCCCGCAGAGCCTCAGCCTCCAGCCAGGCACAAACAGGTTCTCAGTGAATGTAGGAGGGAAGGGGAAGGAAAAGCTATGGGCTGAATGTTGTGTCCCCCCAGGATCCATATGTTCAAGCCCTAAGCCCCAGTGCAATGGTGTCTGGAGGTGGGGTTTGGGGAAGGGAATTAAGGTTAGACGAGGTCATGAGGGTGGTGGGATTGATGCCCTTCTAAGAAAATGAAAAGAGTGGAGCTCTCACTCCATCATTGAAGGAGGACACAGCAAGAAGGTGGCCGTCTGCAAACCAGGCAGTGAGCCCTCCCCAGACGTCAGATCTGCTGGCACCTTAATCTCAGACTTCTAGCCTCCAGAACTGCGGGGAGTAAATGTTTGTTTTTAAGCCACACAGTCTATGCTATTTTGTTATATCAACCCGAAGTGATGAAGACTAGAAGAAAATGCCATTTGGTATGTGGGGCTGCCACGAAACCCATAAGGAGACAGGGAGTGGGGCGTATCTACACATATGTTTCCAAGATTCTTGGGAACAGTGTAACAGCCCAATGGCTTCTTCTTTTATCACATCCAAGTTCATAGGATATTAATTGGAGCCCATCAAATACAAGACTGGGTTCACAGAGACAGTTTGTCTCCAGTCCCCATGGACTCAGTTCTCATCCTCTACCACCTGGGCAGGAATCCTCAGCCCGTGCAGCTCAGAAATCCCCGCTCTCAGCAACTTGAAATAAATCCAGGAGTGGAGCAGGCAACCACTGGCAGCTTCAGAGACCACACTCTGAATTGAGACATGGCATAAAAAAAATCCAGAAAAAAATTATATAATACATGGAAATTAGTCCAAGAAACAGGCTATGGCCTCTGCACCCCGGGAGCGAGGTCCAGCACAAGCCTGGGGACCATTCGTTGCAGGCATTGAAATTTAGCTACAAAGTAAACCAGTATTTGTAAGGGATTTCACTTGTCACTTTAAACAAACATCTCCTAGTAAAAAGATGATTTTCCTCTCTGATTTCACTCCATCTTTCTTGTTTGAAAGCCTCGTCTTACTTTTAAGTCACAAAAATCGTAAATACTGAAATGATTAAAATGCTGGTGCGACAAGGCTGATAAAATAATCAAACCCCTGAGTCTTTCCTCAGGGCCCCTTCAGCATGCAACCCATGTCCGTCCAGGCTCTGTACACACAGACCTGGTTGGATGGGAGGAAATGCGGGAGGACTTTCCACATGCTGGAGGATCCACAAACACAGAGCTCCTGAATTAGAAGGAAACTTGGGAAAAAAAACTTCCCAGCCTTTCGTTTTCAAGTCTGAGGACTCAGAGGTGGAGAGATGCTTAGCAAACGTGCAACGATAAGGAGGGCGCTCCTGGGCGCGGGCGCCAACAGCAGGAGGCGTTACAATGTCGCTCCCTAACGCTGTCTGTCGTTGGGCTGTCCGGGACTCTGCTGCGCGGGCCCCACCTTAGCAGCACCTCTTAAAAGAGGGCGAATTGGCCAATCCCACTTGGCCAAAAAGTGATGTAGACTGACTTGCCATCAGACGGCTCCAGAAACAGGAAAGACCTTCCTAAAAAAATGTATGTAGCCGGAGACCGTGGCCCATCGAGGACATGTTGTAAGTGGAAGGAAGAGCTCCTGCCTGCTTTTCCGTGTGGTTCCAGCAGACATTCTGCACTGCTTCGACACGCCTTGTGAACGCAGGGGAGAAAGCTTACATAAGCCTTTCGGCCAGTTCCCTAAGGAAAGAAGAAACCTTAAATGTCAACTTGCAGTTAATAAAGAGCAGACGCCTCTCCAACAGGGCTGCCCTTCACAGGCGGGCACCGGATGGTGACCTCCAAGCAGTGGGCTGCTGATTCACTGTGAGAGGTTCTTGCTCCCCGGCAAACTACAGGCACTTTCTGAGTACCACCTCTCAGCCCTTCTGGCTTTAAGAGCATCCACTGATTACCAGGAAGAGTTATGCCTCAGGTGAACCAAACCAGTATTTTCCACCAAACTATGTTTAATGCTCTTAAGTTTCAGCCTACACTGTGCTATTTTTACAACTTCTTAGGCTCTTAGACTACTTATAAAATTTAAAATTGTATACAAGAAGATTGGTTATGTTATCCCTACCTTTCCAAATGTGGACGTTAAGTATCGTGGGAGGCAAGGGGCTTGCCCAGGGTACACTGATGCAGTGTATCGGTCAGGATAAGCTTGCTTCTGCCGTGGAGGACCAATCCCCAATCTCAGTGACTTTCAACACCACCTCTTTATTTTTCCTCACATTACATGGCCATCACTGTTGGGCTGAGAGCTCTGCTCTGAGTCACCCTTATCCTTAATCCAGAGGATGACCCAGGACCCAGGACTCCAGAGGGGGCAGCCCCCATCTGAAGCACTGCGCATCACTGTGGCAGAGGGAGGGCGTGGCCAGCAGTGCCCTGGCTCTTCACGCTGCCCCCAAGGAATGACTGGCATCTCCCCTACTCACAGTCCGCTGGGCTCAGGCACCTAACTGACAACGTGGGGAGAAAGTCCATCCCCCCATGTGCTGGGGATGGAGGAGAGCCAGGATGTCACACTAGACAGTGGGTGTCTTTGAGCCAAAATGCGACCTGTGTCCATTTGATCACACAGTCCATGTCCTTTCCACTCTACTATTCACACCCTACTGCGCCACCATTGTTTTTAATTTTAAAAAGTTACGTATTATGTATTTCAGCCTCTCTTTTCAAAGTTGAAAGACTGAGGCATTAAAACCTAATCATCTCTTAAACTATACCTGACCTAAAATTCCGTCTACCAAATTCCTCAGAGAAGAGTTGCCAAATAATACCATACCAGACACTTGGTAAAAATCTGAGTATCAGGCAAACAGCTGAACAATGTTTAGTATGAGTGTGTCCCAAATATTGCACAGGGCCTACTTACACTAAAACAAATGACTCACAGCTCATCTGAAATTCACACTTAACAGGGCATCCTCCTGGGGGAAGGGTGTTCCTATTAATTTTGTTTGTTTTTTGTTTTTTGTTTTTTGTTTTTTCGCTAAATCTGTCAATCCTTCCTTAAAGGTGGGGCCATCATCCAACAACAAAAAATGCATAAAAGCAAGAGTATTAGAGATTTTAACTACTGGAAAAATATGTAAGGTCAGGGGAGCGCTAACCCCTGCAGGGGAGCCAGAAGGCCTTGCCCAGGTAATACTGCAAACACAAAGGAAGGCCCGCTGGGGCGGCGTCAGTGCTCCCTGCAGCCCCCTGTTCACCACAAACCCTCAAAGAACACTTGTTTGCTCCAAGTAAAACTCCAGCTTTGATGCCTCCCCCATTCTACATTACATGGCTTTTCAGAACCCAAAAAGTTGGACCTAGTTTTGTTTAATTCTATTTCCCAACAACAAGCACATGACCTGCTGTCACCAAATCAAACTTGGATCCACTCACCCATGTGCAGGAAAGCCAATCTACTGCCCCCAGGTGGTGGTGAAGGAAAGTGCAGAGTTTACTACAGGCACCCAGCAAGGAGTTCAGGCAGCTAGTGCTCAAAAACCCCAAACTCCCTGACGGCTTTTGGGGAAGCTTTTTAAAGACAAGGTGGGGGTAGTTGAGGAGAGGGGGCTGTGAAGTGCAGGATCAGCCCATGGACGTTCTTCTGATTGGTGAGTGGTGAGGTCATCAAGAGTCACCACCACCGACCTTCTGGCTCCATTTGGTCTGCGGTCGACGTGCCTGTGGGCAGCACACAGTTAACTTCTTCCACCTGCTGGGGGTTTCAGTATCCGCAAAAGAGCTCAAGGACACGACTCAGAATATTCCCTCTGGCCCTTGAGGAGGAACTACAGGTCCTTGACTTTGACTTAGTGGCTTAACTATGATTATTGTGTCTTGCTGGAATGTTTCCCTTTGTTTCTGCATTATCTCACTTCTCTGATTAAATTTATTCTTTGAAACTCGGGGAAGCCTAGGAGGCTGAAGTTTTTTTACAAACAAGAGGCGGGTGGAAGACATGGTGGGGGTGGGGTCCTGTCCCAGTAAGGCCCCAGAGGGTCTTTCTCAGTTACAGTACAAAGAACACCTTGATAAATGTTCACTGGACAGAATGGAACTGGAAGGAAGGAAGGAAGGAAGGAAGGAAGGAAGGAAGGAAGGAAGGAAGGAAGGAAGGAAGGAAGGAAGGAAGGAAGAAAGGGCGGGCGAACACTGTAATTTCTGGGTGTGAACAGCACCCATGGTAACAAGTCCACTAGAGTGGTGTCTGAGGGAAGCTAATCCAAGTGAGTATTTTCCAGATGGGGTCAATGGAATACACATTCTTCTCACTTATGTTCACTTTTTCACTCTCTTCTTGGTGTTTCTGGTGCTGCTTAAAAATGATTTAAAGAGAGAGAGAGAGAAAGAAAGAAAGAGAGAAAGAAAGAAGAGAGAGAGAAAGAAGAAAGAAAGAAAGAAAGAAAGAAAGAAAGAAAGAAAGAAAGAAAGAAAGAAAGAAAGAAAGAAAGAAAGAAAGAAAGAAAGAGGAAGGAAGGAAGGAAGGAAGGAAGGAAGGAAGGAAGGAAGGAAGGAAGGAAAGAAAGAAGGGAGGGAGGGAGGGAGAGGGAGGGAGGAAGGAAGGAAGGGGGAGGGAGGGAGGAAAGAAATAAAGGAAAGGAAAGGAAAGGAAGGGACTGCATGTAATGAAATGAGGGGGCTGCAGCGAGGCTGACGCTTCCTCTTTGGTTAATTCATTTGTGTCTAATTATCTTGTTGCCGTGCCATCCAGCCTTCTCCCTTCCGACACCAGCCTCGGAACACTCCGTGTAATTGCAGAGCAGCGAGAGGTGAAATCTCGAAGACTAGATGAGTAATCTTCTGCACCCTAATTTCTCTGCCACGTCCCCAGATGCCTCCTAGCACGTGGAAGAGAAAGCTTCTGAGCCGAGCTTGACTCGGAGACTTGTGAAAAACCTGTGGCTGGCTCCCGTCGCCGGAACACCAGTTGATCTTCTCCATCCACTTGGAACCTGCTGGCCTGTTTTAGGGGTGTCACTGAGAACTGGGCAGAGACGCAATGAACCATCTCAAAGTGAATTACCTCCCAAATCTCACCAATGATAAAATACGCCAAGATACGACAGATCAGCCTTGAGCAACTTTTGACTTTGGGGCTGTGATCTGATCGCTGGATTTCTCTAGCCAGTTGGTCCAGGCTTTTACAGATTTCCCTCTGTGCCTCTGCTGCTTCCTGCAATTAGAAATTTTTTTCCCAACACTCCCAAATTCCTCGAAACTTCAAAATTATACCCTCCAGTCAAGTTTGCAGCAAAAGTAGGACTTCTCTGGTTTACCTTCGTTGTAATTTGATTTGGGAGAATGTAGTTTTGAGCCAGAGCAAAGATAAATGGTCTTCAGAACTCAAGCTGTCTTTGGTGCAATGTTATTTTTCACCGAATATGTGTTTCTGTGAAATGCTCTCTAGTAGCTGGGAGAGCCAGCCAGCTGAGCTCTGCAGTACAAATGCATCCAAGCCTCGAATGAATTCGAAGACCCTCACCTCCAGGTCCTAAGAATGCTCTGGGCTTTCTGTCACTCTAAAAGCCAGCAGAAATGGCCTGGGGAGTAAATAAAGCAAAAAGTGAAGTCTTTTTTCCAAGACAGCAGAGGGACACGGTGGCAAAGGATGCGAGCTCTCTGTCATAGGCATGTGAAGAACCAAGGAAAGAGAAGGACAAAAAGGTACATAAAACCCAGGAGATTAAAAATCAGATTGGGTAAAACCAAGTGCTGAGGTGGGATGGTCCAAAGTCCCACCAATATGGATGTATCTCCCCGCTTCTCTAGCATCACTGAATCCAGAATTTTCTATCATTGGATTGAGAAGTGGTTGAAAATTGAGAGGAGTTAAGGAAAAATGAAGATGTCAGCCTCTTTGCAAACCTCACGCAAAGCCTGGTGATGCAAACCCACTGTGCCGACGTCCTGGGTGAAGAGTGCAGCTCCCCAGCCAGAGGGCCTGCATTGGGATTCTGGTTCTGCTGCTTAAAAACTGTGTGACACCAAGCCACTCCTTAACCTCTCTGTGCCGCAGTTTCCTCCTCTGTAAAATGGAGCTGATAACGACACCCTACTTACTTCTCCTTCATGTTCAAGTAGCCATAGGACTTGAGGTGAAATCCCCAGGAAAACCCCGCTGGTCGGCTCTCAGTTGTTTTGTTGACCTGGGACCGTGCGACGGCCAGACAAATGAGACCGGAATTCCCTCGGCCAGGCAGAAATGTCCCCGGTGGAGGGAGTGTCCCTGCACAGCTCGCAGCTGTGAATACTTATCAAGAGCTTTCCCCACCACACTCCTATGAAGCAGGGTTACCATTCCTATGTCCCAGGAAAGCAGATGGAGGCACAAAGATGTTAAGTAATTTGCCTGCAGCCAGAAAGCAACAGAGCCAAGACGGAAATGCCCACCTGTCCAGAGCCCCCTCTCCCACCGGGCTGCCCTGGTTTACTGGACGCATCTATCCCTCGCCAGCACCGAGCGAGCTGGAACAGTGTGGTATATCAGAGAAGAGAGATTTTCAGGGCTTTTGAAACGGGAGGTCCACGGGTGGGAGCAGTGATTTGCACAAATAACTGAGCCACGTGCACCTGGATGTTCCTCCCAAGGAGCCCCGGCAGGTGACACCAAGCAGCAAGCCCCCCTCCGCCCTCCTGGGGGGAGGGCTCGGGCCCTGCCGCTCACCTGCAGGCTCCTGGGACGACAGCCTTGCGGGCAACGGCCTGGGACTCGAGGCCAGTCTTCTCATTCTGGGGATGGCACACTGGGGCCTGGAAAGAGCAGAGGGAAGGATACCCAAGGGAGCCCTCCCAGCTGATGCAGGAGCCCCTTAGAACTTGGCCTCCCAGGAGAAAGGGGAAAAAAGCAAAGAATCTGAGCCCGGCCCATGGAGAGGTCTGCTGTCACCGGAGAAGAAGGGCTATTATGGGAACAGGAAGGATGGAGACCGGGAAATTCTTGCAATGAATCCATCCAGGCACAGGAGAGGGGCCATTCAGTGATGCTCCAGATCAGAGGGAAGGAGGAGCGGGAAGCAGGAATGCGCTCTCGCCTCTGCTCTTTCCAACATGCTGCATTTAAACGATCGAATGTTTCCGCCAATCTGCAGAAAATAAGTTCTTTTCAAGGGGGGTGAAATCTGGCTCATTCTCTCCTAGCAGAAGGCCCTGGCTCCCACAGAAGATGCAGGCGCTCTGCAGCCTCCCTGCCCTTCACCCTATGTCTGGAATTTACACCATCACCGGCAAATGAAGGGATACACGCACCCTCCCTGGCGACTATTGTTACTCTCCAGGCAAATCGTCTCCTGATCGCAGAGATCAGTCAAAGCCTCGATTCTGTTGGTTGCGAGGTGGGCACTGATTTTTTTCCTTAACCAGGAGAAGAGCTGTTGTTTCCATGTTAGAAAATTACATAAAATGCACTTGGAGGGAAACAAAGTTTCTGAGAGTCATTTAACTATCGGTTCTCTCGGAAGAGTTCCAGCCTCTCCCTTGCTTGCCTAGTCAAATACTCTACGCCGAAGTTGATTAACTTTTTTACTGCAGATCAAACCCCTTCCCTTAAAAGTATTTCCAACTTTCTTAAAGCTATTTTTTTAGGTAGCTGTGTGTGTGTAGCGGGCGTTTCTCCGTCCTGTAAGTAACGTGTGCCTCTGAAGAAGGAATATTTGAGCGCAACGGCTTTGAGCTGAAGAGGTGCTCATTTTGCCCTGGAGGTCCGCAGGGGGAGGCAGCCAGGAAGGAACTGCCCCCCCCCCCGCCCGGCAGACTGAGAGACGGGTCCCCCCGGACGGGTAAGAGCCCCACCGAGCCCTCTCCGCTCGCGCGCCTCAGAGCGCAGAGCGCAGCGGAGCGGAGCGGAGGGCTTCTGGCTCCTTCCGGCAGCTCCAGTCCTCACACGCGCAAGCAGAGCCCCTCACCGGAGAGCGCGTCCACATGGCTCCTCCCCGGCCAAGCCTGTGGCTCCCGGGGGCGTGGGGAGCTCGGCCCTCAGGGGACCTTTGGCAACGTCTGGGGAGAGTCCGGGCTGTCGTGAGTGGGGCGGCGGGGGGAGGTCGTGTTTACTACCGGCAACGAGCAGGCGGAGGCCAGGGACGCTGCAAAGCATCCTGCTGTGCGCGAGGCACCCCCCAACCGAGAAACACCCGGCCCCACGCTGACAGCGGTGCCGCCAGAAAGCCCGGTCCAGCTGACTGCAAATCATGCGGGGTTTTTTAGCAGAAAACTCCAGGGGAGAAAAGGGGCTACATTTGAATCCTCTCTCACCCGGAAGGCCCAATCGGAGGTAAGTGAAGCTCCAGAGGCACCACGTCATTTTGGGGAGAATTACGCAACAAAGCAAAACTGTAACGGACTATGCCTATGTATCTGAATTTAGGAAGACTTTCGGCCAGAAAGAGCCCTCTTCCCAGCGACACACACATACGCTTCTAAGGATGAGGGTAAGATTGCTGGAGGTCTGCCAATGCGATGACTGCACACCTGGCCTAGACAGAGTCCAGCTGCCAGGTCAGGAGGCCTCTGACGGACCACTTCGCCATCTTCTTCTTCAGCCCTCTCTTCCGTTTGGCCAAGATGCTGGCTGGTGCTCGTAGTTGCTCTGTGAGACCGTACTTCCTGACGACTCCCGAGCATGCCAGAGGAGAGAAGTGTCCCCTCTTTCAGCGCGTCAGAATTGGGCAAAAACGCTAATCATGTGCCCTGGTCCTCAAAGAATGAAACATTTCAGCAGCTCTTACAACAGAACTTTGGCAACGTTTTCAGCAAAGGGCCAGATAGTAAATATTTGGGGCCTTGCCGCTCACGTGGTCTCTGTCGCAAGGGCGCCGCCTCCGCTGTGCGAGCCTGCGGCAGCCTTGGGCGCTGTGGCCCTGAATGGGCTTGGCTGGGCGCCAATAAAACTTTATTTACAGGAACAGGTGGAGGGATGGACTTGGCCCCAGGCCTGTCATTGCGGAGTCCTGCCTCACCACATGGATTTCCTGAAAACTGCGTTTCAGCAAACAAGAAGAGGGGAAAGTTCAGAGCGAGCCGCTGCGAAGCATCGGCAGTAGTTCTCAGCCCCTTCCAAAGAGCGGCCTGGGGACAACTTACCGCCAGGCCGAGGGCCGAGGGGCCGAGGGGCCGAGGGGGCCGAGCTGGAACGGGGCCTGAAGGTTACACAGAAATCTGGAGGAAGAGAGGCATTGCCCCCACTCTGGTCGATAACCCAGAGTTTACTTTCATTTCCCCACTCGGTTTCTCTTTCAGTTTAAAGCTCTGCTTTTGTCCAGAAACCACCCATCCCCCTCGGGGGCTGACGCCCGCGGGGAGGCCAGCTGGCCGCGGGGCGCCGAGAGGGACCTCGGGCCTGTGACGGGGCGGCGGGCAGCCACCTGCCCCGTTTGCGGGTGGGGAGGCTTCTCCAGTCCGGGGAGATGCGCTTGGGAACTGTCAGCACACGGGTGGCGGGGGGAGCGCTGGGGTCGCTCTGACGTCCAGGCCAGCTCTCTCCTCAAACTCAGTGCCGCTCGCTGTGGGAGCCGCTTTGCAGCAAACAGCATCTTCTCTTGACCGCAGCTCCCCAAGGTAGGCACCATGAAAGGGGTCTCTCCTGGGAGGGGGGGGTTTCCTGTGGACCAGGAGGCCAGGACAGGGCTGTGGGCTCTGGGGCTGGGCTCCGAACTCCATCCGAGAAAGGGTCGCCCTTCTCCCTCGGCCTCACCCCCCACGCCTGGTCTTTAAGTCTTTTTTTTTTTTTATGGTACCATACACAAAACATCAAATTTACCACTTTCACTATTTTTAAGAATTGTCCAGTTGACTCCCAACCTTCGGTAACCTAGGGTCCCTCCTGGAATGTTAACTCCGGTGGCCAGAAAAAGTTGTTAGGTAGAGAAGCCCAGGAGGCTGTCACTGTGCCCAGCAAGTGACTGCCAGGGTGGAGCAGAGGGGTATGGCAAGGTACTGGCAGCATCCATTGCAACCATAAAGGCACCAGCCACGTGCTGGGTCTGTGGCTTATCATTCGTGGGGTCTGCCTCCCCCACGGGGCCCTGAGCTTCTCGAAGGCAGACCCCATGCACAATTTATCTCCGGATCCCCAGTCCCTGGCAGGTTGGAGGTGTCAAGAAAAGGTGGCAAATGAATGCACAAGTGTCTCTGTAAAGAAGAGACAGGCACAGGCTAGGTTTTTGGGGGCGAGGAGGCCAGAAGGGACCTGGAAAGGCAGGAGACAGCAGCAGGGATGAAGTGAGGAGGGAGGCCAGGTCCTGCCTCCTCCCCTTCCCCGGGGCCTCTGTATCTTTCCCCTCCAATCACCACCTGGCCCTCTGCCAACAAACATCCCCATCCCCTCCCAGGCTGGTCTCTGCGGGAACCTGTGCCTTACCTAGCAACAGCTGCCACGGAGAGCTGGCTCTCCTGACAGTCCGACCACACAGCACAGGGCTGATACAACTCCCAGATAGTGGTGAAAGGAAAGGCAGGTTTATCTCAAGGCCGGGCTCAGAGGGGATCTGGGTGTCAGGACTGGGGTTGTGGCACGTTCCGTGGCTCAGCCCAACGGTGCACAGAGCGGCTCCCCTGATGGCGGCATCAGGTAAAGGAGGGAATTCATCCTCTCTGGTCGGTGATGGTCCTTGTTCGTCAGATTCCTGTTGCTCCCTGTTCCTGTTCAGCTGGGTCAACATGTGCCTGTAAATTCCTCCCAAAAGGGAAATCATAACAGCATCAGCAGCCCCAGAAATGACAAACAACTCAAGTATGGAGAGGCGGCTGCCAAGTGTTCAACAGTACTCATCTTGCACCAGAAAAAAAAATCAGATAAGAAAAATAAACCAAGCTGTGTGCATATTTCCTTAAATATGTATCCCATTTGGTGGTTCCTTCCAATCTTTGGTGTAATGAAGATACCCATTGGTCAAGGGTCAAGGAACGGCAGCCCTGCGGAGCCGTCTTGCATTGGCAAAGCTGGCCATCGGGGTCTCTCCCTTCTCCAGAGCACGGAGTGGTGCAGAAAGTTCAGAACAGAGAGCCATGGACATCAACTTTCCTGCCAGCCGACTGCCTAAATCATTCTGCAACTGTGGCTGGCCCGTCTGCCTGGGCCTTGGTCTCCCTTGCATTTCATCAAGTTGGCAATGCGTCTTTGCAAAATGCTGCGTCATCCTGGAGGGGAGGGTCCCGGGGGAGCTTTTGCCCAGCAGATGGTCCGGGAGGTGGAGGGGTGTCACAGTCACCCGTCCTCCACTTTGTTGATGCAGTTCAGCCTCAAGATTGAACAGCAGAAACATCAGAAGCCAGGAGCCAAGATCCAGGGAATGGGCGAGGCCCGGAGGACTCGCACGAGGCCACGGAGGCTACGTTTTACCCAACAACACAGAGCCAGCCAGGACACCAGGGCGTCTGCCAGCCTCTGAGGCTGCTCTTGGCGTGGCCATAAAAGCCACAAACACTGACAAGGCAAGAAAAGAATATGGTGAGAACCCAGCCTGCCTTTGCTTCTCAGATGCCTTGGAAGATTCTGGAAGGGCATCTTCCTATTCCCTGAAGTGAGAGCCCAGATTCCTCTGTCATTCAATTGGGAGCCATAACCAAGCACACTCAGGGCCAGAGCCTGTGCCTGAAACCTGGCACCTGTCTTCAAGGTGTTCACACTTGGGTGACTTAAACCAAAAATGATGACACAAGGAAGGTGGCCTGCACATAACACTCAGGGGTCAAGGTGGTCTAGACATAGGCAAAGGGACCCTGAGGGCCAAGGAGAGGGGCTGAATCCAACCAGGAATAAACACCAAGGACAACAGGGCCTCACCCAAGAGAAAGCCATCTGCCATCCACCACGTCCTTCCTTTTCCTGCAACGCATGTTTTGTGGGAGAACAGAGCCTTGATGTGTAGGCGTTGATCTGCTGTGGCAGGTACCCAAGTTTGCAATATGCTGTGGACCATCAAGGTTCAAAATTGGTATCCCTGCTGCTGAGGACAGCATCGGCCACCCTTTCTGCTTAAAGAACAACCTTCCCGTAGAGGAATCCTGCTCATGAGACATGAAGGGAGGTTCCTGGCCTGACACCTTCTCAGAGACCCAGAGGCAGGGCCCAGCCCCAGCCCACTCGGGCCCTTATGCCCAGCAGCAGAACAAACATCCTTGGAGCGGTGAGGTTAAATTCCCCCAGACAGAGGATGTGAGCTCTGAGAGCCCAGTGAGTCAAGGACAGGGTCTGAATAAGTCTGGGTGGGGCTCTGCTGTCTCACTCTTGCAAAAGGATTCAAGCAGTGAGTGAATTTCTCCATCCCCTTTGCTCCTCAGACTCCTTGACTTTCTGCCTTTCTGTGCCTTCTGACCTCGTTTATTTCTAATTGTTCTCCTAAGCCTCTAACAGGAAATTCTGTTTTCTTTTTAGACCTGCTTACATTTACATCCATTTAACTTTTTGTCTGCAGCCTGCCTCATCCCAAAAGGGCCCGCTGCTCCCTGCAGAGATAGCAGGCTTGTTACAAAGTCAGAGGGGATCAGGCGAGCTCAGAGGACCGCGACTTTGTTGTTCAGAAAGACAGTTTGTGGGGATTTATTTTTGTGGGTCTGTTTCTTCTTTGATGAGCTGGAAGCATTCTTACCCAATCGGTAGAGTATTCAAGAGTATTTTCAGAATCTTTGCAGGATATTTTGCTGGTAATGAGGCGGGAAGCCCCATAAAAAGACCAGCAGGACCCCCAAGCAGGGCCACTGCTCTCGCGCCGGCACCGTCCGGTTTCCTGGCCCAGAGGCTCTATCTCACTTTTTGCCTCTGAAAGGGCTTACTTGCCCCTAAAATTCTATTGGTTCCCTGAGCTCACTCCTGATTTGTTATTTCCTTCACTCCTGATTGGTTATTACTCTCACTTTTGATTGGTCCACTTCCCTAACTTCTGATTGGTCCATTTGTAGTACTTTGTTTGCATGGAGGTCACTCCTGATTGGTTATTTCTCTCGCTCCTAATTGGTCCATTCTCTCAGTCCTGATTGGTTATTTCTCTCATTCCTGATTGGTCTATTTCTACAAAGCTTGTTCCTGGTTGGTCAGCTTCTGTTATACTTTATTTGCATATGATGTTGCAAAGTGTAAAACTGGCAGCCTATAAAGGCCTGTGTAAACGAACAGAGGGGGTCCAGAGCTTGGAGTGTTAAATTGTGTGGGGTTGCTGGTGTAATAAACCTGAGTTCTCCAGCTCTCAGTGCTGCTTGGTCTTTCACCCGGGTCCAGGTTGCTGTCACAACTGAGCTGTAATGCTGAGCTGTAACATATTTTTCTGCAACAGTAACATTGATAAAGGTCACCTTGTATGAAGCACTTGCTCAGAACCCCATTTGGTCCTCCTCCAGTCTCTGCTAGGTGTGTGCATTACTACCCCACTTTATAGATTAAAACACTGAGGCACAGAGATGTCCAGGGACCTGCCCAAGTCACAGGCAGTGATGGAACAAGGTTCAGACTCAGGTCTGAGCCCCTGGTCGTCCCACGATTTCAAGCTGCCCCCTATGCAAGTTTCATGCAATGATTGTGACTCGCATGTCCCTTCACAAATCCCATACCTGTCCCAACCCCATCTGTTTGATTTCAGGACACATGTCCTTCTTCAAAAATGCAGGTATTGCACAAGTAGGTTAAAATCAATTTCATGAGTCCCTTTGATGTGACTGAAGACACCCCGAGACTTCATGGAAACCAGAGAAGGCCCAGAGGCCAGCACCTGTGAAGCGGCGGAGCCCGGAGCCCTCTCCTGGGGGATGTCTTCCTGGAAGGGAGGCTGCCGTCCACAGCTCACCGCCCAACCCGGTGGGCAGGGCCCGGAGGGAGGGCCTGGGGTTCCAAGTGAGCCCACAAGGTGTCCTGCCAAAGGTGCAACCGGACAGGACGTGTGACAGACGGGCCCAGGGGCCAGCCATGCTGTCCCTGGTTGCAGAGGAAACAAATGAGAGAAGTGTTTCTTGTAACTCCCACCGAGCAAGGGCACAAAGGCCACCAGCCAGCCTCAAGGGGAGCACCCCGGCCACAGCTCTCCCTCAGTTTCCCCGGCTTGCCGCGCATTTTCACCTTGCAGGGGAAAGCTTTTTAAAGCGGTCCCTGGGCTTAGTTGCCACAATTTCCCTGGGTGACACTCAGCCCCCGATAGGATGCTATTTTTCACAGTCGGTGAGAGAGGGCCAGGCTCTCAGGAAGACAGGCGTCTTCCCGGCCGGCCTCTGCGCTGTCCACACGGGCGCTGTCCGGAGTGCCCCGGGGCTGGGCCTGGGGCGGCTGCCTGCGCCTGGTACTTCCTGGTGTCACCAGTCTGCGTGCTCTACAGGTGTCTAATACAGAAGAGAAGACTTTCAGAGGCCTCAGGTAGGTGAGACAGTTATCTGACAGCCTCTCCGCTCTCCGGTGCTGCTCTGGAGAAGCATGGTTTTCAGAGCAGTTTTATTCTTGTCGGAACAAAGGACATCAGACAAGTCAGGGATACATTCCTTCAAGGTTTCAAAAATAAAAAAAAATCAGATCAGCACGTACACGGCGAGTCAGTGTGGCCTTGGCACCTGGGAAGAGAGTCTTGTCATTGAAGGCGACACAGCATTGTTGGCATATTTATCTTTAACGTGGACGTTCTTTACTTCTGGTCCATGCAGGCTTTTCTTTAATGATTAAAGCTGATGTACAATGTATGTCTATCCAAGCAGGTTGTTCTTGTTAGCATAAAATTCAAATCAAATCACGGAGAAGCCAGGATGACTTCCCCAGACCTCCATATGTGACAGCTTCTTTCATTAACTTTAAGTTGCCTGGAATCAGCCAGATTCATCCCCACTTGTGTCAGCATGTTTTCTAACCACTCTGAGTGTGTGTCTAGATGTGTGTGCACACACATGTGTGATGAACTCAGCACTTAGCTGAGCCCCGAAGAATTGGAGGATGCAATTTTCAGACACACAAAGCTATTTCACGTCTCCAGTCCACTCACGTAAGTCTCTGATGAACTCACTGAATGAAAAGATGCACAGATACCTTTTCTGCATGTTTTAAAGTGATGTATTACTTTGGTTGATTATTTCTGTCTTCAGTGAGTGGGTTTTTGTTCCATGACTTTCGAGGTTACAGAAAGAAAACTCTTTACAGCCCTATCATCCTTAAGTAAGTAAGCAATGAGAAAGTCCGCAGTAAGTCAGCATGGTAGGTATTCATGGTTACTGTTAATAATGCACGTTAAATTGCATTAATGGTTCCGATCAGTATCCAGAAGAGGCATGTGGTCCATGACAATTGTGTCTCCATGCTCCCAGTGCAAAACAGCCATCAAATTCCTCGTCGGGTACCGTCACACGCCAACCAGTCCTCATACTGTCACAGTATCGCACATCCTGTGGACGCCTTAATAGCACCGTCTGATGAGTCTTTGACAGCCTGATTCTGCGGCATTTACTGAAGAATAAAGTGTTGATTTTCCTTGAATTTTTCCCTAAGGACTCGGCCGAATACAAGTTAGATCCAACTGTAACCTTTTTAAGGCAGGCTACATTGACACAGAAAGGCCAGGATTCTTCTCCAAGTGGAAATGGAGATTTATTATCTACGAAGTTGCCTAAATGTTGCTATTGAGGTTTTATTAAGACTCACAGGCTTTAAAAAAAAAAAACAAACGACGAGTCCAATCATGGGATTCTGTGCCAGGTCTCATGTTTACCCTGGGTAAATCACCAGCCTGTGAGTCATATCTGTCTGCGTCCCTGCCCAGGGCTAAGAGAAGCATCGCAAGTCAGTGGGGCCTGGAAAAAGCTTGCCCTTGGGGTGGGGGTGGGGCTCAGTGACAGCCTCAGAGGGGAATTTGCCACTTCTCATAAGCAAATCCTTTCTGTCTTTTCTAAAATGAAAATTACGGTTTTGTCAAAATGTTATATAGCCTGACTAGCATTAGATAGAAGTACAGTCATCACTCTGTACCCACAGTAGGGGGAAGAGGGGACAGGGGTCTGTTCCAGGCGCCCCCATACACCAAAAGCCAAAGATGCCCAGTCTCTTACATAAAATAGCCTAATTCACTTGGCCTCCATATCCACAGGTTCGGCGTCTACAGATTAAACCAACCATGGATGGAAATTTCAACCTGCAGTAGGCTGAGCGCACAGTGGAGAAAGCGGGGAAGACAGAGAACCAACCGAAGAAACTCTGCACGCAAGTGAGCCCTCAGAGTTCAAACTTGTGTTGTTCGTGGATCAGCTGTAACTGGCAGGTGGCCCTTCTGACAGGAACAAGGGTGTGAGGACACAGCGGTGTCAGGGTAGTAGGTGCTTATTTCCAAGTTTGGGGGGGTGGTAACATACAATTTTGACTTATAAAGGTCCTTCAAGGAATCGGATTGTCAGATTTTCAATGACTGTACTTTGAAAGTGTCATCAAGGTTTCATTACAGAAAAAGAAAGGAAATGTTTGAGTGAAATAATGATCTCAAAATGAAACTCCAAATTTTGGTTGCTTCCATGCGTAACGTCTCATGAACCCTATTTGGAAAGAAGGCAAATAGCTCTTTGCTGCCTCTTCTAAAGGGCACTGTACATTTCTTTTGTCAGTTTACAGAAGAAGGCAGATCAGACCGGTTTTTCCTCAAAAGTTCCCTATTGGGAACAACCTACCTGCTCCACAGACTTCTGTGAACACTTGCACACGCCTGGGACGAACAGGCTGGGCCTTCTGGCCTCCTGTCTTCCCGAACGTGCCAAAGGGACCTAGGCACAAACAGGGTGATGGCATATAGATCCTTGTATACTTAGTGATGCAATTACTAGGGCTGGATGCCTTTTTTTTGGTGGGGGAGGCTGTATTTAAGAAATTTAAAAATAGCTTTTTAAAAAGTTCAGACAGATCCAAAAGTC